>NC_073384.1:361939-436939 GCF_028641065.1 Leucoraja erinaceus | reverse complement strand
GACAAACAACAAAGGACCCAACACAGATCCCTGAGGCACCCCACTAGTCACCTGCCTCCAACCCGATAAACAGCCATCCACCATTACCCTCTGGCGTCTCCCATTCAGCCACTGTTGAATCCATCTTGCTATTCCTGCATTTATACTCAACATTTGAACCTTCTTAACCAACCTTCCCTGAGGAACCTTGTCAAAGGCCTTACTAAAGTCCATATAGACAACATCCACTGCTTTACCCTCGTCAATTTCCCTAGTAACCTCTTCAAAAAATTCAAGAAGATTAGTCAAACATGACCTTCCAGGCACAAATCCATGTTGACTGTTCCTAATCAGACTCCCTCTATGGCAAGTAGAAGCGCAGAACTGCAGATGCTGGTTGACAAAAGGAGACACAGAGTGCTGGAGTAACTCAGCGGGTCATAGAAACATAGAAACATAGAAATTAGGTGCAGGAGTAGGCCATTCGGCCCTTCGACCCTGCACCGCCATTCAATATGATCATGGCTGATCATCCAACTCAGTATCCTGTACCTGCCTTCTCTCCATACCCCCTGATCCCCTTGGCCACAAAGGCCACATCTAACTCCCTCTTAAATATAGCCAATGAACTGGCCTCAACTACCCTCTGTGGCAGAGAGTTCCAGAGATTCACCACTCTCTGTGTGAAAAAAGTTCTTCTCATCTCGGTTTTAAAAGATTTCCCCCTTATCCTTAAGCTGTGACCCCTTGTCCTGGACTTCCCCAACATCGGGAACAATCTTCCTGCATCTAGCCTGTCCAACCCCTTAAGAATTTTGTAAGTTTCTATAAGATCCCCCCTCAATCTCCTAAATTCTAGAGAGTATAAACCAAGTCTATCCAGTCTTTCTTCATAAGACAGTCTTGACATCCCAGGAATCAGATCATTCAATATGATCATGGCTGATCATCCAACTCAGTATCCTGTACCTGCCTTCTCTCCATACCCCCTGATCCCTTTAGCCACAAGGGCCACATCTAACTCCCTCTTAAATATAGCCAATGAACTGTGGCCTCAACTACCTTCTGTGGCAGAGAGTTCCACAGATTCACCACTTTCTCTGTAAAAAATAATTTTCTCATCTCGGTCCCCTTATCCTTAAACTGTGACCCCTTGTTCTGGACTTCCCCAACATCGGGAACAATCTTCCTGCATCTAGCCTGTCCAACCCACTTAAGAATTTTGTAAGTTTCTATAAGATCCCCCCTCAATCTTCTAAATTCTAACGAGTACAAGCCGAGTCTATCCAGTCTTTCATCATATGAAAGTCCTGACATCCCAGGAATCAGTCTGGTGACCCTTCTCTGTACTCCGTCTATGGCAAGAATGTCCTTCCATAGTCAGGCAGCATCTGTGGAGAACATGGATAGGTGACGTTTCACAGAGTGCTGGAGTAACTCAGCGGGTCAGGCAGCATCTCTGGAGAGAAGGAATGGGTGACGTTTCGGGTCGAGACCCTTCTTCAGACTGATCCTACACACTCCCCCATAATAGGTAGCAAGGTGAAAAGTAAAAGTGGCAGGCAGACAAAACCAGGGCAAAAATCAAAAAGGGCCACTTTTCAACATAATTGTATAAGGGGTAAGAGTGTTGTAAAAACAAGCCTGAAGGCTTTGTGTCTCAATGCAAGGAGCATTCGTAATAAGGTGGATGAGTTGAATGTGCAGATAGCTATTAATGACTATGATATAGTTGGGATCACGGAGACATGGCTCCAGGGTGACCAAGGCTGGGAGCTGAACATCCAGGGATATTCAATATTCAGGAGGGATAGACAGAAAGGAAAAGGAGGTGAGGTAATGTTATTGATTAGAGAGGAGATTAACACAATAGAAAGGAAGGACATTAGCTTGGAGGATGTGGAATCGGTATGGGTAGAGCTGCGAAACACTAAGGGGCAGAAAACGCTGGTGGGTGTTGTGTACAGGCCACCTAACAGTAGTAGTGAAGTTGGAGATGGTATCAAACAGGAAATTAGAAATGCGTGCAACAAAGGTAAAACAGTTATAATGGGTGACTTCAATCTACATATAGATTGGGTGAATCAAATTGGCAGGGGTGCTGAGGAAGAGGATTTCTTGGAATGTATGCGGGATAGTTATCTAAATCAACATGTAGAGGAACCAACGAGAGAGCAGGCTATTCTAGACTGGGTATTGAGTAATGAGGAAGGGTTAGTTAGCAATTCTGTTGTACGTGCCCCCTGGGCAAGAGGACCATAAATATGCTTCATTGAGATGGGAGAGTTCATTCAGAAAACAGCCGGTCCTGACCATGTATGAGAGGAACCACGCTTATCTGGCAATGTGAAGAGAAAGAGATTAGATGAGCTTGCATCATGAACGGGTGAGTTGATTATGGGGACAAGGTAGTGCCGCCCAATTGAAGAACCTTCTATGGTTCCTCACATCTCAGAAGAAATAAATAATGAGGAGTGGGAAGGAAATGCAGGGGTGGACGTTTCAAAGGAAATGGAGTAACTTTGAGTGTTAGGTAGTGAGGAAGGGGGGATAGGGACGTTAAACAGGGGGGAACGGAGTTTTTTTTTTTCTTTTTGGGCCAAGGAGGAGACTGGCAAAACACTTAGATCGTCTGGAATGTTTGGGGGTATCAACCCTTCATTATGGAAGTAGAGGGAAGGAGGTATTGTGGAAGCAGCACCTTGGACGGAGGGCTTTGTTCTCAGGAAATGAAGGAGAGGCAGGGATGGGGAGTTGAAGGGTTAGATGGGACTAGAAGGCTTGGGAGGAATGGAGGTCAATTGCAACGGAGGGAGCAGGAACATTAGGTTTACTGAAGTTGTACGTGAGGGAAAGACAATTAGGACAAGTGTCTATAATTGAATAAGGAATGGTTAATTTGGTTCATGAAGAGATCTTCACTAAGGACAGACAACGATTGCGGGGGAATTAATACATGGAAACAAGGGTCTCGGAAGGGGGGGGGGGGGCTTAAAGAAAGGTAACTTGAAGGGGTATGAGGGATGGGTGAATTTGTTGGCCAAGAGGCTAGACTGGTCTGTGAAGGAAAGACATTGAGTTAAGTGGTGACAAATGGTTCAGTCCCTCTAACACGCTGGACCCTTGCAGGGTCAACAGGGTGATTGGACGGAAAGAAGCCCTCATGAAACCCCCTTCATTAAGGGGGGAAAGGTAGGTCTCCTTGCGTCAGGACAGGGAGTATCCTTCCTGGGAAGGGGGATATGAATTAACTTAAGGAAAGGAGCCGCCCAAATTAATGGGGGTGGGAAGGGGAATAGGGGGGGGGGGGGGGGGCAGTGAAATCTGTGGGGGGAAATAGCAGGGGGGGGGAAGGGGAGGGGGGGGAGGGAGGGGGGGGGAGGGAGGGAGGGGGGGAGGAAGGGGGGCAGGGGGGGGTCAACCTGGGGAAAGGTGGAGGAAGGGGGGAAGTGGGGGGGAAACGGGGTGAAGTGGGGGGGCGGGGAAGTGAAGATGTGAAATCCAGGGTTAGCCGTGAATTGTGTTGGGTAAATTAAATGGAGAGGCCGATAAATCCTCAGGGCCAGATAGGCTGCATCCCAGAGTACTTAAGGAAGTCGCCCAAGAAATAGTGGATGTATTACTGATAATTTTTCAAAACTCTTTAGATTCTGGAGTAGTTCCTGAGGATTGGCGGGTAGCAAACGTAACCCCACTTTTTAAGAAGGGAGGGAGAGAGAAAACGGGGAATTACAGACCAGTTAGCCTAACAACGGTAGTGGGGAAACTGCTAGAATCAGTTATTAAAGATGGGATAGCAGCACATTTGGAAAGTGGTGAAATCATTGGACAAAGTCAGCATGGATTTACGAAAGGTAAATCATGTCTGACGAATCTTATAGAATTTTTCGAGGATGTAACTAGTAGCGTGGATAGGGAGAGAACCAGTGGATGTGGTGTATCTGGACTTCCAGAAGGCTTTCGACAAGGTCCCACATAAGAGATTAGTATACAAACTTAAAGTACACGGCATTGGGGGTTCAGTATTGATGTGGATAGAGAACTGGCTGGCAAACAGGAAGCAAAGAGTAGGAGTAAACGGGTCCTTTTCACAATGGCAGGCAGTGACTAGTGGGGTACCGCAAGGCTCAGTTCTGGGACCCCAGCTATTTACAATATATATTAATGATCTGGATGAGGGAATTGAAGGCAATATCTCCAAGTTTGCGGATGACACTAAGCTGGGGGGCAGTTGTTAGCTGTGAGGAGGATGCTAGGAGACTGCAGGGTGACTTGGATAGGCTGGGTGAGTGGGCAAATGTTTGGCAGATGTAGTATAATGTGGATAAATGTGAAGTTATCCACTTTGGTGGCAAAAACAGGAAAGCAGACTATTATCTGAATGGTGGCCGATTAGGAAAAGGGGAGATGCAGCGAGACCTGGGTGTCATGGTACACCAGTCATTGAAAGTAGGCATGCAGGTGCAGCAGGCAGTGAAGAAAGCCAATGGTATGTTAGCTTTCATAGCAAAAGGATTTGAGTACAGGAGCAGGGAGGTTCTACTGCAGTTGTACGGGGTCTTGGTGAGACCACACCTGGAGTATTGCGTACAGTTTTGGTCTCCAAATCTGAGGAAAGACATTCTTGCCATAGACGGAGTACAGAGAAGGTTCACCAGACTGATTCCTGGGATGTCAGGACTTTCATATGAAGAAAGACTGGATAGACTCGGCTAGTACTCGTTAGAATTTAGAAGATTGAGGGGGGATCTCATAGAAACTTACAAAATTCTTTAAGGGTTGGACAGGCTAGATGCAGGAAGATTGTTCCCGATGTTGGGGAAGTCCAGGGCAAGGGGTCACAGTTTAAGGATAAGGGGGAAATCCTTTAGGACCAAGATGAGAAAAACTTACGATCCTATCCAGGGCTGGTTTGTCTTTCGTTTAAACTCTGCCCTGCGCAGATACTAGGCCTGGTTTCACAGGAGGAGTGAGCTGGGAGCCTGGGGGGGAACGTTGAACATTGTTGTCAGTTTTGAAACTCAAATTACACTTCTGATCCCTGCCTGCAGTGGTTCCTTTTCAAAAAATCCTTCATTTATGCGCTGGGGGAGGAGGGAGGTTTAAGTGGAATAAATTTGGCTCATAATTAGGAATTGGTGATTGGCATAAAATGTTCCAGCATATATCAAACCAGCGTTTGCGCAAAGATGTTTCGCGATCATTTTCAGGGGAACGGCTGAAGAGTTGACCTGATATAGTGGTTTGGAGTCTAGAGGTTCAGTGTGGAAACAGGCCCTTCAGGTTGGGAACTTTCTTCAGGAGAAGTTAGACCCGGAACGTCACCTATCCATGTTGTCCACAGATGCTGCCTGACCTGCTGAGTTACTCCAGCACTCTGTGAAACGTCACCTATCCATGTTCTCCGCAGATGCTGCCTGACCCGCTGAGTTACTCCAGCACTCTGTGAAACGTCACCTATCCATGTTCTCCGCAGATGCTGCCTGACCTGCTCAGTTATGGTGCAGCAGCATCTATGGAGCTAAGGAAATAGGCAACGTTTCGGGCCGAACCTTCTGGAAATAGGCAACGTTTCGGGCCGAAACCCGGAAGGGTTTTGGCCCGAAACGTTGCCTATTTCCTTAGCTCCATAGATGCTGCTGCACCCTCTGAGATACTCCAGCACTCTGTGAAACGTCACCTATCCATGTTCTCCACAGATGCTGCCTGACCCGCTGAGTTACTCCAGCACTCTGTGAAACGTCACCTATCCATGTTCTCCACAGATGCTGCCTGACCCGCTGAGTTACTCCAGCACTCGGTGAAACGTCACCTATCCATGTTCTCCATAGATGCTGCCTGACCCGCTGAGTTACTCCAGCACTCTGTGAAACGTCACCTATCCATGTTCTCCACAGATGCTGCCTGACCCCGCTGAGTTACTCCAGCACTCTGTGAAACGTCACCTATCCATGTTCTCCACAGATGCTGCCTGACCCGCTGAGATACTCCAGCACTCTGTGAAACGTCACCTATCCATGTTCTCCGCAGATGCTGCCTGACCCGCTGAGTTACTCCAGCACTCTGCGTCTATCTTCTTATAAAATTCTCACTTTTTGTTTTCAAATCCTTTCATCCCAAATTCCCATGTCTATGTTCCACAGCCTGACATCCCTCTGATATATTCGCCCCTTTCTCTTCTGCGGCCCCTTGCCGATCCCCCATTTCTGGCCACTCCACGACTGCCCGCTATGTCTATAATATAACCATATAACCATATAACAATTACAGCATGGAAACAGGCCATCCCAACCCTTCTAGTCCGTGCCGAACACATAATCTCCCCTAGTCCCATATACCTGCACTCAGACCATAACCCTCCATTCCCTTCCCATCCATATAACTATCGTCTACACTTGGGAATTCCCCCAACGAATCCTCTCCTGCCCTCTAAGACGCACCTTGAAGCACAACTCCATAACCAAGGTCGACAAAAGCGTTGGAGAAACTCAGCGGGTGCAGCAGCATCTATGGAGCGAAGGAAATAGGCAACATTTTTCTGGGCCGAAACGCATGGGGAAATAGGCAACGTTTCGGGCCGAAACCCAAGGGGTTTCGGCCCGAAACGTTACCTATTTCCTCCGCTCCATAGATGCTGCTGCACCCGCTGAGTTTCTCCAGCATTTTTGTCTACCTTCGATTTTCCAGCATCTGCAGTTCCTTCTTAAACAACTCCACAACCAAGCTGTCTAGGAAGGAACTGCGGATGCTGGTATAAAGTCACATTTATTTAAATAGCACATCTAAAAAACAACTCTCGTTGGCCAAAGTCCTTTACATTTGTTATAAGAATAGTACAAACAAGCAAACTACATACGTACATACACACAACCCTCGCTCAGTGGACGTCGGGAAAGGCTTGGGAGTACAGATAAGATTTTAGTCTCGGCTTTTCTTTACTCAGAGAGTGGTAACGGTGTGGAATGAGCTTCCAGTGGAAGTGGTGGAGGCAGGTTCGTTGGTATCATTTAAAATTAAATTGGATAGGCATATGGATGAGAAGGGAATGGAGGGTTATGGTATGAGTGCAGGCAGGTGGGACTAAGGGAAAAAAAAGTTGTTCGGCACGGATTTGTAGGGCCGAGATGGCCTGTTTCCGTGCTGTAATTGTTATATGGTTAAACATAGACACATAGAAATTAGGTGCAGGAGTAGGCCATTCGGCCCTTCGAGCCTGCACCGCCATTCAATATGATCATGGCTGATCATCCAACTCAGTATCCCGTACCCTGCCTTCTCTCCATACCCCCTAATCCCCTTAGCCACAAGGGCCACATCTAGCTCCCTCTTAAATATAGCCAATGAACTGTGGCCTCGACTGCCCTCTGTGGCAGAGAGTTCCAGAGATTCACCACTCTCTGTGTGAAAAAAGTTCTTTTCATCTCGGTTTTAAAGGATTTCCCCCTTATCCTTAAGCTGTGACCCCTTGTCCTGGACTTCCCCAACATCGGGAACAATCTTCCTAAAGGAGTCGATGGAGGGGACAGTTCTGATGGGAAGGGGGATGCTGTTCCACGATCGCCCCTAAGCTTATGCCTGGACCGCGGGATATTCAGCAACCCCAAGAGGCCAATTGGAACTACACTCAATGGCATCAAAACCACAGTCGCTGACTGTCTGCGAACATTTTTTCAACGTTGAAAAATCCAGCGGCGACCAGAAAGACGTTACGACTCTTTGGGCGACTGAGGACACGACTCATGACTGTACAGGCGACACCCTGGCAACCACGTGGCAACAGCCTAGTTGCCTGTAGCTGCCTAAAATAATCACCTAAGTGGTACAGGCTCTTAACTCCAGCATTTTGTGTCTTATCTTCCTTGGCCAAGCTGTTGCAAGAGTCTTGGCTTTGGGCCAAGTCTAGTTTGTACAGAATATTGTAAAAGACACTGTGCAGACACAGTTTTGTTTGGTTCAGGACATTCCTTCTAATATCTGCAGGAAATGCTCAGAAATCAGATTTCCCCCCATTTGAGCCTGCCACGTCTACGAGAAGTCGTGTTAGATTGTCATCGCGATACATCACGGATGAGAAGGGAATGGAGGGTTATGGTACGAGTGCAGGCAGGTGGGACTAAGGGGAACAAAATTTGTTCGGCATGGACTTGTAGGGCCGAGATAGCCTGTTTCCGTGCTGTAATTGTTATATGGTTATATGGTTATATATGGATAGCACGGCACGGTGGCGCAGCGGGTGGAGCTGCTGCCTCACAGCGCCAGGCACCCGGGTTCGATCCCGACTACGGGCGCTGTCTGTACGGAGTTTGCACGTTCTCCCCGTGACCTGCGCGGGTTTTCTCCGAGATCTTTCTGTTTCCTCCCACACTCCATAGACGTGCAGGTTTGTAGGTTTAATTGGCTTCGGTAAATTGTTCCTCGTGTGTGTGTGTGGGACAGTGCTCGTGTACGGGGATCGCTGGTCGGCAGGGACTCGGTGGGCCGAATGGCCTGTTTCCGTGCTGTGTCTCTGAACTAAACTAAACATCATGTCTCTTGCACATTGTCCATTGTCCATTCATGATACGACGATGGCTTGCCTTGAGACCGGGACAATGCGCTTGCTGCTCTCTTGCCTGGGGAGGTGATGGATCTTTACGTCAACGTACGAACTGATTTAAGAGTTGACTTCTCGGCAATCCTTGCGTGAAAAATGGATTTGATTCACAGCCAGAATTCTCACGGCCGTTCCACGCTGTTCCCATTGTAAATCAAGCACTACAACCACAGTCGCACGCAATCAACTCCCCCAGTTACTCTGAGAAAATTCGCTTATAGCAGGGCAGCAAAATTGTAAAAATATAGTTATTAATTTGTGGTATTATTGATTATGATATATTTATCTCTGCGTTGATGCATTAATGGCCTTGTTAAGCTGTTGCAAGTCATTGTTCCACAATTAAGCACACTTGGGCTGTCTGTACGGAGTTTGCACGTTCTGCGTGGGTTTTCTCCGAGATCTTCGGTTTCCTCCCACGCTCCAATGCCGTGCAGGTTTACAGATTAATTGCCTTTTGGCAAAATTGTAAATTGTCGCTAGTGTGTGTACGATAGCACTAATGAGCGGGGTGATCATTGGTCGGTACTGTCTCGGTGGGCCGAATGGCCTGTTGCTGCGCTCTATCTCTAAAGCCTGAAGGCTTGGCTGTTGGGTCATTAGGTCGTGAACTGGGTATAATATTGTTGGATCATAAGATGTCGTTGGTTCTGGAGATTGTGGCATGTAATAGAAACATAATATGTACAATTATGATTCTTATATAATATATTTGTGGGGACGAGGAACGATATTGCATGGGCTGGAGTTGTTTAATTGAGACATGTTGAGGCTGAGGGAAGATATGATGGAGGTATATAAAATAATATAACATTCTGAATGGATTGGACAGGCTAGATGCAGGAAAAATGTTCCCCATGTTGGGGGAGTACAGAACCAGGGGTCACACACAGTTTAATAATAAGGGGTCGGCCATTTCGGGCTGAGATGAGGAAAAACGTTTTCACCCAGAGAGTTGTGAGTCTGTGGAATTCCCTGCCACAAAAGGCAGTGGAGGCCAGTTCACTGTTTTCAAGAGAGATTTATGGGCTGGTCACACTTAAGACAGGTCCACCTCTAGTGTGGCCCCAGCTTCTGGGCTCCCCCAACATGGGGAACATGTTTCCTGCATCCAGTCTGTCCAATCCCTTGAAGAAGGGCCTCGACCCGAAACGTCACCTATTCCTTTCCTCCAGAGATGTTGCCTGACCCGTTGAGCTACTCCAGCGTTTTGTATCAGAAGGTTCACCAGACTGATTCGTGGGATGTCAGGACTGTCTTATGAAGAAAGACTGGATAGACTTGGTTTATACTCTCTAGAATTTAGGAGATTGAGAGGGGATCTTATAGAAACGTACAAAATTCTTAAGGGGTTGGACAGGCTAGATGCAGGAAGATTGTTCCCGATGTTGGGGAAGTCCAGGACAAGGGGTCACAGCTTAAGGATAAGGGGGAAATCCTTTAAAACCGAGATGAGGAGAACTTTTTTCACACAGAGAGTGGTGAATCTCTGGAACTCTCTGCCGCAGAGGGTAGTTGAGCCACAGTTCATTGGCTATATTTAAGAGGGAGTTAGATGTGGCCCTTGTGGCTAAGGGGATCAGAGGGTATGGAGAGAAGGCAGGTGCGGGATACTGAGTTGGATGATCAGCCATGATCATATTGAATGGCGAATGGTGCAGGCTCGAAGGGCCGAATGGCCTACTCCTGCACCTAATTTCTATGTTTCTATGTTTCTATGTATCTATCTTGCTCATTGAGTTGGCTTGACATCAGGTTTTGTGTGATATCGTTCCTGTGAAGGCCCTCCAACCAATTCACTCTATAAATAAATACAGATTGAACGGTGACCTCTGCGTGTGAATGACTTCGAACCACAACATGCTGTTTGGTTTATTTAACCAAGCCGAGGCCCGATGCTGACACTGATAAAGAGACACGGCTTTCAAAACATTCCATCGATTATCGGTAACTAATTTTTGCATTTCACACGTTTGGTAAAGTGCAGAAACGTCGAGGCTGTTGATGAGGGTGAAACATGCTCTGGTTTTATTGTGGGAACTGGTGGAGAGGGGGAAGGAAGTAGACCCTTCGGCCCGACTTGTCCATGTTCACCATCAACATTCCCCGACCCTCTCACCCCCTCCCCTCACACTCACCCCAGCCCATCTCCTCCCCACCTCCCCCTCTCCCCCTTCCTCCCTCCTCCTATTCCACCCCCCCTCCCTCTCCCCATCCCCTCCCCTCCCCCTCACCCCACCACCCTCCTACCCCCCCCCCTCACCCCCCCCCGCCCCCACCACCCCCCACACCCTGACACCCCACCCCCACCTCTGACCCCCACCCCTCTCCCCTCCATCCCCCTCACCCTGACCCCCCCACCTCCTATTCCACCACTCTCCCCATCCCCTCACCCTGACCCACCTCCTATTCCACCACTCTCCCCATCCCCTCACCCTGACCCCACACCTCCTCCTATTCCCCCACCCCTCTCCCCCTCCCCTCACCCTGACCCCCCACCTCCTCCTATTCCCCCCCCCCTCCCCTCTCACCCTGACCCCATCTCCTATTCCACCCCTCTCCCCCCCCCCCTCCACCCCTCACCCCCACCCCCCTCCATTCCCCTCCTATTCCCCCCTCTCCACCCCCCCCCCTCCCCTCACCCTGACCCCACCTCCTATTCCCTATTCCTCCCCCTCCCCTCACCCCTGACCCCCATCTCCTATTCCACCCCCTCTCCCCATCCCCTCACCCTGACCCCCCCTCCTCCTATTCACCACCCCTCTCCCCATCCCCTCACCCTGACCCCACCTCCTCCTATTCCACCCCTCTCCCCATCCCCTCACCCTGACCCCACCTCCTATTCCACCCCTCTCCCCATCCCCTCACCCTGACCCCAACTCCTCCTATTCCACCCCTCTCTCCCTCTCCCCCTCCCCCTCACCCCACCTCCTATTCCACCCCTCTCCCCCTCCCCTCACCCCCCTCACCCCACCTCCTATTCCACCCCTCTCCCCATCCCCTCACCCTGACCCCACCCTCCTATTCCACCCCTCTCCCTCCCCTCACCCCCTCACCCCCCCACCTCCTATTCCACCCCTCTCCCCCTCCCCCACCCTCACCCCACCTCCTCCTATTCCACCCCTCTCCCCATCCCCCCCTCACCCTCATCCCCCACCTCCCCCCCCACCCTCACCCCCTCTCCCCATCCCCTCACCCTCCACCCCACCCCTCCTCCTACCCTCTCCCTCTCCCCACCTCGTCCCCTCTCCCCCATCTCTCTCCCCCTCCCCTCACCCTCACCCACCTCCCATTCCACCCCTCTCCCCATCCCCTCCCCCTGACCCCACCTCCTATTCCACCCAAATTACTTTCCCACGCGCATTTCTTTGTGACTATGCCATGAATACAGCATGAATCCAGCCCATCCCCGTCGTTCAGGGTGAACCGTTGCTGTGTCCAATCTTGCACAGAGTTGCACAGTGTAATGGCGTCACGGTGGCGCAGCGGTAGAGTTGCTGCCTCACGGCGCCAGAGACCCGGGTTCCATCCCGACCACTTGCGCTGTCTGTACGGAGTTTGCACGTTCTCCCCGTGACCTGCGTGGGTTTTCTCCGGGTTGCTCCGGTTTCCTCCCACACTCCAAAGACGTGCAGGTTTGTAGGTTAATTGGCTTGATGTAAATGTAAATTGTCCCCTAGTGTATGTGTAGGATAGTGTTAGCGTGCGGTGATCGCTGGTCAGCACGGACTCGGTGGGCCGAAGGGCCTGTTTCCGTGCTGTATCTCTAAACTAAACTAAACTAAACTAAACGAAACAAAACTATCTCTGGAGAATATTTGAATCCATTCCCTCACACTGTTCAGGTGTACTTTAGCAAACACTCAGAAAAATTTAGGAAGGAACTGTAGATGCTAGTTTACACTGAAGATAGACACAGAATGCTGGAGTAACTCAGCGGGGCAGGCAGCATCTGTGGAGAGAAGGAATGGGTGATGTTTCAGGTCGAGAGTGTCTCGACACGAAAGGTTTAGTTTAAAGATGCTGCCTGTCCCGCTGAGTTACTCCAGCATTTTGTGTCATAGAAATATTTCAACAGGTGTAATCATTCTTGCCATAGAGGGAGTACAGAGAAGGTTCACCAGACTGATTCCTGGGATGTCAGGACTTTCATATGAAGAAAGACTGGATAGACTCGGCTTGTACTCGCTAGAATTTAGAAGATTGAGGGGGGATCTTATAGAAACTTACAACATTCTTAAGGGGTTGGACAGGCTAGATGCAGGAAGATTGTTCCTGATGTTGGGGAAGTCCAGGACAAGGGGTCACAGTTTCAGGATAAGGGGGAAATCTTTTAGGACCGAGATGAGGAAAACATTTTTCACACAGAGAGTGGTGAATCTGTGCAATTCTCTCCCACAGAAGGTAGTTGAGGCCACAGTTCATTGGCTATATTTAAGAAGTAAAGAAAGCAAACTCAACACTGCCATTTATTTACGGAGGGCTTGTCTACAAAAACAGGGATGTAATGCTCTGTAAGTCTAATGGAGTCAAGGGATATGGGGAGAAGGCAGGCACGGGTTATTGATTGGGGACGATCAGCCATGATCACAGTGAATGGCGGTGCTGGCTCGAAGGGCCGAATGGCCTCCTCCTGCACCTGTTGTCTATGTTCCTATGTTTCTAAGGCGCTGGTCAGGCCGTATTTGGAATATTGTGAGCAATTTTGGGCACCATATCGGAGGAAGGATGTGCTGGCTCTGGAGTGAGTCCAGTGGAGGTTTTTACAAGAATGATATTCAAGAAGGAACTGCAGATGCTGGAAAATCAAAGGTAGATAAAAGTGCTGGAGAAACTCAGCGGGTGCAGCAGCATCTATGGAGCGAAGGAAATAGGCAACGTTTCGGGCTGAATCTCGGAAGGAAATAGGCAACGTTTCGGGCCGAATCTCGGAAGGAAATAGGCAACGTTTCGGGCCGAAACCCGGAAGGGTTTCGGCCCGAAACGTTGCCTATTTCCTTCGCTCCATAGATGCTGCTGCACCCGCTGAGTTTCTCCAGCACTTTTGTCTACCTTCGATTTTCCAGCATCTGCAGTTCCTTCTTAAACACTGAAAGTGTAAGCATGCAGGTACAGCAGGCAGTGAAGAAAGCGAATGGCATGCTGGCCTTCATAACAAGAGGAGTTGAGTATAGGAGCAAAGACAATAGACAATAGGTGCAGGAGTAGGCCACTCGGCCCTTCTAGCCAGCACCGACATTCGCTCCATAGATGCTGCCGCACCCACAGAGTTTCTCCAGCACTTTTGTTTACAAGAATGATCCCAGGAAGGAATGGGTTAATGTATAATGAGCGTTTGTCGGCACTGGGCCTGTACTCGCTGGAGTTTAGAAGAATGAGGGGGTGGGGGAGAACCTCATTGAAATTTCCCGAACAGTGAAAGACTTGGACAGAGTGGATGTGGAGAGGATGTTTCCACTAGTGGGAGAGTCTAGGACCAGAGGTCACAGCCTCAGAATTACAGAATGTTCTTTTAACTTCTGAAGCCTTGGCTTCCTCAGACCGTGCCAAGTGTTAAAGCAAGTTCGCAACAAAGGGCGTGTTTGACCATGTGATGAAATTGTACCTGGCCATCACTACACAAGCTTGAAGCAGTAGCCTTTATTCTGCTGAATGGTATCACAGATCTGAATCAATGATTGCTGGCTTCTGGCAGTTATGGCTGGTCCTTGTTGGATGTTCTTGCCCATTCGATGGCTGTTTGATGTAGATAGCTGTTGCGTTACTCCACTTACTTTTCCCATGGCTCTCCTGTAAGACTCCTGTATTATATGAATGGTTAGGAAAAGGGGAGATGCAACGAGACCTGGGTGTCATGTCACACAAAGAGTAGGAGTAAACGGGTCCTTTTCACAATGGCAGGCAGTGACTAGTGGGGTACCGCAAGGCTCAGTGCTGGGACCCCAGCTATTTACAATATATATTAATAATCTGGATGAGGGAATTGAAGGCAATATCTCCAAGTTTGCGGATGACACTAAGCTGGGGGGCAGTGTTAGCTGTGAGGAGGATGCTAGGAGACTGCAAGGTGACTTGGATAGGCTGGGTGAGTGGGCAAATGTTTGGCAGATGCAATATAATGTGAATAAATGTGAGGTTATCCATTTTGGTGGCAAAAACGGGAAAGCAGACTATTATCTAAATGGTGGCCGATTGGGAAAGGGGGAGATGCAACGAGACCTGGGTGTCATGGTACACCAGTCATTGAAGGTAGGCATGCAGGTGCAGCAGGCAGTGAAGAAAGCCAATGGTATGTTAGCTTTCATAGCAAAAGGATTTGAGTGTAGGAGCAGGGAGGTTCTACTGCAGTTGTACAGGGTCTTGGTGAGGCCACACCTGGAGTATTGCGTACAGTTTTGGTCTCCTAATCTGAGGAAATACATTCTTGCCATAGAGGGGGTGCAGAGAAGGTTCACCAGACTGATTCCTGGGATGGCAGGACTTTCACATGAAGAAAGATTGGATAGACTCGGCTTGTACTCGCTAGAATTTAGAAGATTGAGGGGGGATCTTATAGAAACTTACAAAATTCTTAAGGGGTTGGACAGGCTGGATGCAGGAAGATTGTTCCCGATGTTGGGGAAGTCCAGGACAAGGGGTCACACCTTAAGGATAAGGGGGAAATCCTTTAAAACCGAGATGAGAAGAACTTTTTTCACACAGAGAGTGGTGAATCTCTGGAACTCTCTGCCGCAGAGGGTAGTCGAGGCCACAGTTCATTGGCTATATTTAAGAGGGAGTTAGATGTGGCCCTTGTGGCTAAGGGGATCAGGGGGTATGGAGAGAAGGCAGGTACGGGATACTGAGTTGGATGATCAGCCATGATCATATTGAATGGCGGTGCAGGCTCGAAGGGCCGAATGGCCTCTACTCCTGCACCTAATTTCTATGTTTCTATGTTTAATGACTGGTTTTACTGTATTTTAATGTTGCTGTTTTACCTGCTTTTAACTATTTATACTGTTTCATCAGGGACTGGATTGTTTTTATTGTTATTATGTGTGAAATGGTTTAAGTTTCATGTGGGATGCTCCATTATTCCTTGGGAAACATCTTCTCATTTTGCACTGTAGAATTGTCACTTTGCAAGGTGACAACAAAGGTTGATTGATTGATTGATTGATTAAGAAGGAACTGCAGATGCTGGAAAAAAAGCTGGAGTGACTCAGCGGGGTGAGGCAGCATCTATGGAGCGAAGGAATGGGTGACATTCCGGGTCGAGACCCGAACCTTATTGCATGCCTCACCATGCTAATCTTACTGGGGATCTTATAGAAACATATAAAAGTATAAAAAGGACTGGACGAGCTAGATGCAGGAATAATGTTCCCAATGTTGGGCGAGTCCAGAACCAGGGGCCACACACACAGTCTTAGAATAAAGGGGAGGTCATTTAAGACTGAGGTGAGAAAACACTTTTTCATCCAGAGAGTTGTGAATTTATGGAATTCCCTGCCACAGAGGGCAGTGGAGGCCAAGTCACTGGATGGATTTAAGAGAGAGTTAGATAGAGCTCTAGGGGCTAGTGGAGTCAAGGGATGTGGGGAGAAGGCAGGCACGGGTTATTGATAGGGGACGATCAGCCATGATCACAATGAATGGCGGTGCTGGTGCTGGCTCGAAGGGACGAATGGCCTCCTCCTGCACCTATTTTCTATGTTTCTATTTTTCTATGTAATGGAGGAGGCCCAGAAAGGTCAGTGTGGAAATGGGAGGGGGAGTTGAAGTGTTGAGCCACTGGGAGATCTGGTCGGTCAAGGTGGACTGAGCGTTTGTGGGTCTGACTCTGGCTGGGAATGAAGACCTCGAGTTCATCCAAGGCACAAGTGGCCAAACTTGTTGTCAAATGACCCTTTTGAACCCACATTGTCCATCATTGAAACGTACAGAGTAGTGAAAGGCTTGGATACAGTAGATGTGGAGAAGATGTTTCCACTAGTGGGAGAGTCTAGGACCAGAGGTCACAGCCTCAGAATTAAAGGACGTTCCTTTTAGGAAGGAGATGAGGAGGAATTTCTTTAGCCAGAGGGTGGTGAATCTGTGGAATTATTTTCCACAGAAGGCTGTGGAGGACAAGTCATTGGATATTGTTTAAGACAGAGAGAGATAGATTCTTGATTAGTTTAGTTTAGTTTAGAGATACAGCGCGGAAACAGGCCCCGCGGCCCACCAAGTCCGCACCGACCAGCGATCCCCGCACATGGACACTACCCTACACACTCTAGGGGACAATTTTATTATTCATCAAGCCAATGAACCTACAAAACTGCACGTCTGTGGAGTGTGGGAGGAAACCGAAGGTCTCGGATAAAACCCACGCAGGTCACGGGGAGAACGTGCAAACTCCGTACAGACAGAGCCCGTAGTTGGGATCGAACCCGGGTCTCCAGTGCTGCATTCGCTGTAAGGCAGCAACTCTACCGCTGCGCCACCGTACGGGTTTCAGAGGTTATGGAGAGAAGGCAGGAGAATGGGGTTAGGAGGGAGAGATAGATCAGCCATGATTGAATGGCGGGGTAGACTTGATGGGCCGAATGGCCTAATTCTACTATCTACTAACGACCTTGTGACCTTTTGTTTTAAGTAATCTCCAGTAAGTTGTGATCAATAAGAAGTGATCAGATGCCATGCATTCACCACATTCCACTCTCCTCGCTAGTAATCTTATAACACTCGTAAAAACCGAGCTTAAAAGGTAAAGGATTGATGACTGCAGCCTCTCTACACTTGGCAATGTTGTGGAGAGAGGGGGTGTGAAACTGGCGGAGGAGGGGGAACAACTTAGAAGCCTTTATCACACCCAGACTTAAACCCCTGTCCCACTGTACGAGATCATTCCAAGAGCTCTCCCGAGTTTTAAAAAAAAATCAAACTCGTGGTAAGCACGGAGAATGAACGTAGCGGGTACGTCGGAGCTCGGGGACGTCTCTTAGCGGCTCGTAACGCTAACGGCAGGTACTCGGGAAGACTCGCTAACGGCAGGTAAGCGCGGGAAGACTCGTGACGATTTTTCATAAATGTCCACGAGAGCCCCGAGTACCCACAAGCGGCCATTACCGTAAATCTCCGAGTTCGAATCAGGGGAAACTCGGGGAGAACTCTTGGAATGAACACGTACCGTGGGACAGGGGTTTTAGACTTTGGAGATAAACCGCGTAAACAGGCCCTTCGGCCCATCGAGTCCACCACTGACCCCGTACAATTAAAGCATGGAATAGAAACATGGAAACATAGAAATTAGGTGCAGGAGTAGGCCATTCGGCCCTTCGAGCCTGCACCGCCATTCAATATGATCATGGCTGATCATCCAACTCAGTATCCCGTACCTGCCTTCTCTCCATACCCTCTGATCCCCTTAGCCACAAGGGCCACATCTAACTCCCTCTTAAATATAGCCAATGAACTGTGGCCTCGACTACCCTCTGTGGCAGAGAATTCCAGAGATTCACCACTCTCTGTGTGAAAAAAGTTCTCCTCATCTCGGTTTTAAAGGATTTCCCCCTTATCCTTAAGCTGTGACCCCTTGTCCTGGACTCCCCCAACATCGGGAACAATCTTCCTGCATCTAGCCTGTCCAACCCCTTAAGAATTTTGAATAGCCTTCACCCTACCACAGTTACCCAACCAGACACAACTACATTCATGGCAGCTCTTTTTCTACAAGAACTTTTTTTTTTTTTTTGCTTAAGTCCACACTCCGCCACCTCCAGTTTAAATTCCATTTGGAATATTTTTGGAGAGGCAGGGAACCGAGAAACCACTGGCACTATCCTAGACGTCAGGGATAAAATGTCACCAAACCCAATTAGCCCGCAAACCTGGACATCCTTGGAGTGTGGGAGGAAACCGGAGCGCCCGGAGAAAACCCACGCAGTTCACCTGGAGAACGTACAGACCACCATTCCTTCTCTCTAGAGATGCTGCCTGTCCCGCTGAGTTACTCCAGCATTTTGTGTCTTTCTTTGGACAAACGTTGATTGCTTTTTCTGGAAGACAACAGACAATAGGTGCAGGAGTAGAGAGGCCATTCGGCCCTTCGAGCCAGCACCATTCGCCATTCAATGTGATCATGGCTGATCATCCCCAATCAGTACCCCGTTCCTGCCTTCTCCCCATATCTCCTGACTCCGCTATCTTTAAGAGCCCTATCTAGCTCTCTCTTGAAAGCATCCAGAGAACCGGCCTCCACCGCCCTCTGAAGCAGAGAATTCCACAGACTCACCACTCAAGGTTAGAGGTTGAGGAAACCTGGTTGAACTAGCATTGGCAGTTCCTTGTATCTCATGGATTCCATAGATTCAACAATAGCTGTACGGCTGGATGAGTGAGTCATAGCTATCGATCATCACATGCTTGAATGGTGGAGTAGACTCGAAGGGCCGAATGGCCTAATGCTGCTCCTATGACTTAAGAATGTATATACCTTGTGAACAAACTTCTCGCTTTGCCCTGGTTTGGGAAACTCTAGAGGGGTTAAAACAACCCCAGAGTTAAGCAAGAAGGGCCTTGACATGAAACGTCACCTATCCATGTTCTCCACAGATGCTGCCTGACCCACTGAGTTACTCCAGCACTCTGTGAAACGTCACCTATCCATGTTCTCCACAGATGCTGCCTGACCCGCTGAGTTATGGTGCAGCAGCATCTATGGAGCGAAGTAAATAGGCAACGTTTCGGGCTGAAACCCTTCTGGAAATAGGCAACGTTTCGGCCCGAAACGTTGCCTATTTCCTTAGCTCCATAGATGCTGCTGCACTCGCTGAGTTACTCCAGCACTCTGTGAAACGTCACCTATCCACGTTCTCCACAGATGCTGCCTGACCCGCTGAGTTACTCCAGCACTCTGTGAAACGTCACCTATCCATGTTCTCCACAGATGCTGCCTGACCCGCTGAGTTACTCCAGCACTCTGTGAAACGTCACCTATCCACGTTCTCCACAGATGCTGCCTGACCCGCTGAGTTACTCCAGCACTCCGTGAAATGTCACCTATCCATGTTCTCCACAGATGCTGCCTGACCCGCTGAGTTACTCCAGCACTCTGTGAAACGTCACCTATCCATGTTCTCCACAGATGCTGCCTGACCCGCTGAGTTACTCCAGCACTCTGTGAAACGTCACCTATCCATGTTCTCCACAGATGCTGCCTGACCCACTGAGTTACTCCAGCATCCTCAGTTCAGTTTCAGTTTAGTTTATTGTCACGTGTACCGAGGTACAGTGAAAAGCTTTTGTTGCGTGCTAACCAGTCAGCGGAAAGACAACACATGATTACAATCGAGCCGTCCACAGTGTACAGATACATGATAAAGGGAATAACGTTTAGTGCAAGGTAAAGTCAGCAAAGTCTGATCAAGGATAGTCCGAGGGTCACCAATGAGGTGGATAGTAGATCATGACTACCTTATCAACCTTAGGGGTAACATGAGGGGGAACTTCTTTACTCAGAGAGTGGTAGCGGTGTGGAATGAGCTTCCAGTGGAAGTGGTGGAGGCAGGTTCGTTGGTATCATTTAAAAATAAATTGGATAGGCATATGGATGAGAAGGGAATGGAGGGTTATGGTATGAGTGCAGGCAGGTGGGACTAAGGGGAAAAAAAGTTGTTCGGCACGGACTTGTAGGGCCGAGATGGCCTGTTTCTGTGCTGTAATTGTTATATGGTTATATGGTAATTCAGGAGTTTCAGCCTGACCCAGCCAGCTCCTAGCTATTGATCCAGACTATAACCTACACAGAGCAAGAAGCTAATGCTTCAATGGTACAGTTGCCTGAAACTGTCCCTGAATCTGGAGGTCTGAAGAAGGGTCTCGACCTGAAAGGTCACCTATTCCTTCGCTCCACAGATGCTGCCTCACCCGCTGAGTTTCACCAGCATTTTGTCTACCTTCGATTTTCCCAGCATCTGCAGTTCCTGGATCTGGAGGTGTGCGTTCGTTTTCACACTTCTGTACATTTTGCCCGTTGGGGGAGAGGAGGGAATGGCCCGGGTTCCACTTCTGTGTCTATCTCTGGTTTTAAACCTGCATCTGCCGTTCCTTCCGACACAGTTCAGCATCCCCAATCTCCAAGTGCAGGAGTTAAGTCAAGTCAAGTTTATTTGTCACATACACATACGAGATGTGCAGTGAAATGAAAGTGGCAATGCTCGCAGACTTTTGTGCAAAAAGACAAACAACAAAACAACCAAACAAATTATAAACACAATCATAACACACATATTATTTTACATAATAAATAATGGAAGGAAAAGCGTTCAGTAGAGTTAGTCCCTGGTGAGATAGGCGTTTACAGTCCGAATTGCCTCTGGGAAGAAACTCCTTCTCAACCTCTCCGTTCTCACCGCATGGCAGCGGAGGCGTTTGCCTGACCGTAGCAGCTGGAACAGTCCGTTGCAGGGGTGGAAGAGGTCTCCCATGATTTTGTTTGCTCTGGAGTTGCACCTCCTGATGTATAGTTCCTGCAGGGGGGTGAGTGCAGTTCCCATAGTGCGTTCGGCCGAACGCACTACTCTCTGCAGAGCCTTCTTGTCCTTGGCAGAGCAATTCCCAAACCAGATGGTAATGTTCCCGGACAAGATGCTTTCCACCGCCGCTGTGTAGAAGCACTGGAGGATCCTCGGAGACACTGAATTTCCTCAATTGCCTGAGGTGGTAAAGACGCTGCCTTGCCTTACTCACCAGTGCTGAGGCGTGTGATGCCCATGTCATATCCTCGGAGATGTGAACTCCCAGATATTTAAAACAGTTCACCCTATCCACAGGATCCCCATTTATCCTCAATGGAGTGTACGTCCTCGGATGATGTGCCCTCCTAAAGTCCATGATCAGCTCCTTCGTTTTTTTGATGTTCAAGAGGAGGCTGTTATCCTGGCACCAGAGTGCTAGATCAGCCACCTCCTCCCGGTAGGCCTTCTCATCGTTGTCTGAGATCAGGCCCACCACCACAGTGTCATCAGCAAACTTAATTATTGAATTGGAGCTGAACCTAGCCACACAGTCATGTGTGTACAGTTAAAACCATTCCCGTGTTTGGGAAGCCTCCTCTGAGTGCCTGAATCTACTGATGTTAAACCACTCCAATGCTGAGCACATTCACAAATATTTAATGACCCCGTTCTTCAAGGAACGCGCGGCACAAACACACACAAAGCTGCACCTTCGTCTGGTTCCTTGGCTAAACATCACAGAGAGGTGGCTTTGAACCCTGGGCTAATGAAGTGAAGTCATACACTGTACTGACAGGGTCAAATCACAGTGCCAGTTTCCAATCTCCTGATAGACAACAGACAATAGGTGCAGGAGTAGAGGCCATTCGGCCCTTCGAGCCAGCACCGCCATTCAATGTGATCATGGCTGATCATCCCCAATCAGTACCCCATTCCTGCCTTCTCCCCACACATAACCATATAACCATATAACAATTACAGCACGGAAACAGGCCATCTCGGCCCTACATGTCCGTGCCGAACAACTTTTTTCCCTTAGTCCCACCTGCCTGCACTCATACCATAACCCTCCATTCCCTTCTCATCCATATGCCTATCCAATTTATTTTTAAATGATACCATGAACCTGCCTCCACCACTTCCACTGGAAGCTCATTCCACACCGCTACCACTCTCTGAGTAAAGAAGTTCCCCCTCATGTTACCCCTAAACTTCTGTCCCTTAATTCTCAAGTCATGTCCTCTTGTTTGAATCTTCCCTATTCTCAAAGGGAAAAGCTTGTCCACATCAACTCTGTCTATCCCTCTCATCATTTTAAAGACCTCTATCAAGTCCCCCCTTAACCTTCTGCGCTCCAGAGAATAAAGACCTAACTTATTCAACCTATCTCTGTAACTTAGTTGTTGAAACCCAGGCAACATTCTAGTAAAGGCAACATCCCTTGATTCCGTTAGCCCCAAGAGCTAAATCTAACTTTCTCCTGAAAACATCCAGTGAACCAGCCTCCAATGCCTTCTGTGGCAGAGAATTCCACAGATTCACAACTCTCTGAGTGAAAATGTTTCCTCATCTCAGTCTGAAATGGCCGACCTCTTATTCTTAAACTGTGTTGCCCCTGGTTCTGGACTCCCCCAACATGGGGAACATTTTTCCTGCCTCTAGCGTGTCCAATCCCTTAAGAATGTTATATATTTCTATAAGATCGCCTCTCATCCTTCTAGATTCCAGTATAACACAAGCCCAGTCGAGCGATTCTTTCATCATAAGTCAGTCCCGCCATCCCGTGAATTAACCTGGTGAACCTACATATCCTCTCCCTGTGCCCCTGTATTGAGTTACATCACACCCAACAGGTTACCAGAGTAGCAACGACATCAAAAGTCAAAGGCAGACGATTCTTTTCCACTCCTTTTGTTACGAGGCAACATAATCCTCGCAACGTAAGAAGTGTGTAAACATGAGGCATATTATTCAATCATTTAAATGAAATTGTTCAGTTTCATTTTGGATCTATTATTCCACGGAGAATACTGCCCAGACTGAGCGTGTCGGAAGGAACTGCAGATGCTGGTTTAAACTGAAAATAGACGCACAAAAGACTAGGCTTGTATTCACTGGAGTTTAGAAGGATGAGGGGAGGAATCTTATAGAAACGTATAAAATTATAAAAGGACTGGTGTTTGCTAGATGCCGGAAAAATGTTCCCAATGTTGGGCGAGTCCAGAACCAGGGGCCACACACAGTCTTAGAATAAAGGGGAATCCATTTAAGACTGAGGTGAGAAAAAACGTTTTCACCCAGAGAGTTATGAATTTATGGAATTCCCTGCCACAGAGGGCAGTGGAGGCCAAGTCACTGGATGGATTTAAGAGAGAGTTAGATAGAGCTCTAGGGGCTAGTGGATTCAAGGTAGAAGGCAGGAATGGGGTACTGATTGGGGACGATCAGCCATGATCATATTGAATGGCGGTGCTGGCTCGAAGGGCCGAATGGCCTCCTCCTGCACCTATTGTCTATGTTTCTATGTAAAAATAAGGAGTAAAGGGCATGTCCCACTTCCACCACCTAATTCACAACCTTTTTTACTCGTGGACATTTGTCATCAGGCTAGAAAAACGCCCCGACCTACTTGGTGCCACAAGTACCTACGACTAGCAACACGACCTACCTAGGACCTCGTGAAGACCATGCTGCGAGTATGAGTCAAGGGCAAACTCGGCAGAGGCCGTGAATTAGGTCGTGAAAGGCCCTTAATTCAGCGGGACAGGCGGCATCTGTGGAGAGAAGGAATGGGTGGCGTTTCGGGTCGAGGCCCTTCTTCCGACTGAGAGTCAGGGCTGAGAGGGAGACGAGAGATATGGACGGTGATGTAGAGAGATGTAGAACAACTGGGTAACATGAGGGGGAACTTCTTTACTCAGAGAGTGGTGGCTGTGTGGAATGAGATTCCAGTGGAAGTGGTGGAGGCAGGTTCGTTTTTATCATTTAAAAATAAATTGGATAGGTATATTTTCAACAACTAAGTTACAGAGAAAGGTTGAATAAGTTAGGTCTTTATTCTCTGGAGCGCAGAAGGTTAAGGGGGGACTTGATAGAGGTCTTTAAAATAATGAGAGAGATAGACAGAGTTGATGTTTCCATGTTGG
Source organism: Leucoraja erinaceus (assembly GCF_028641065.1). Lineage (NCBI taxonomy): Eukaryota > Metazoa > Chordata > Chondrichthyes > Rajiformes > Rajidae > Leucoraja > Leucoraja erinaceus. The sequence goes on along the minus strand of NC_073384.1, from coordinate 412,736 downwards.
ATGATCAGCCATGATCATATTGAATGGCGGTGCAGGCTCGAAGGGCCGAATGGCCTTCTCCTGCACCTAATTTCTATGTTTCTATGTTTCTATGTGGACCAGCTTTTCCCTTTGAGAATAGGGAAGATTCAAACAAGAGGACATGACTTCAGAATTAAGGGACAGAAGTTTAGGAGTAATATGAGGGGGAACTTCTTTACTCAGAGAGTGGTAGCGGTGTGGAATGAGCTTCCAGTGGAAGTGGTGGAGGCAGGTTCGTTGGTATCATTTAAAAATAAATTGGATAGGCATATGGATGAGAAGGGAATGGAGGGTTATGGTATGAGTGCAGGCAGGTGGGACTAAGGGGAAAAAAGTTGTTCGGCACGGACTAGAAGGGCCGAGATGGCCTGTTTCCATGCTGTAATTGTTATATGGTTATATGGTTATAAATGGATGAAAGATTTGCAATAAAGTAATGATGATGAAGGAAACTGGCCATTGTTGGCTGTGTGCTAGGTGAAAATGTGTTACAGACAATGAGACTCAACAAGATGACTTTGATGTTGGTACGTCTTGGGTGGGGGTGGGATGGAGAGAAAGGGATGGAAGGAGTTACTTGACGTTAGAGTAATCAATATTCATACTGCTGCGTTATACATGAACATTATTCCCTCATCGTGTATCTGTACACTGTAAACGGCTCCATTGCAATCATGTACGGTCGATATTTCTGACTGGTTAGCGCGCAACAAAGGCTTTTCACTGTACCTCAGTAGGCGTGACAAGGAACTAAACCGAGAAGGGGAACTAAACTGAGAAGGCATTCTTTGAGATTTCACAGCGGACCCGTAAAATGGAGACACAAGAAACTGTAGGCGGTGAAATGGAGAGGAATAGAACTTCAAATTTGGAGCCCTGACGTGAAACGTCGCCTGTCCGCTCCTCCCACAGATGCTGCCTGACCCATTGAGTTCTTCCACCACATGGTTTTATTTTATTTGATAAGCAATTGGGTTGTCATTTTTGATTAAGGAATATTAAACAGCCGTTGCCATACTCTTGTGAAATAATCAATTTGAATATTCTGCTGCACACATCACCAATATTGGTCCTGAGGGTGTTACCAATAGAAACATAGAAACATAGACAATAGGCGCAGGAGGAGGCCATTCAGCCCTTCGAGCCAGCACCGCCATTCAATGCGATCATGGCTGATCGTCCCCTATCAATATGCAGGAAGATTGCTCCCGATGTTGGGGAAGTCCAGGACAAGGGGTCACAGCTTAAGGATAAGGGGGAAATCCTTTAAAACCGAGATGAGAAGAACTTTTTTCACACAGAGAGTGGTGAATCTCTGGAACTCTCTGCCACAGAGGGTAGTGGAGGCCAGTTCATTGGCTATATTTAAGAGGGAGTTAGATGTGGCCCTTGTGACTAAGGGGATCAGAGGGTATGGAGAGAAGGCAGGTACAGGATACTGAGTTGGATGATCAGCCATGATCATATTGAATGGCGGTGCAGGCTCGAAGGGCCGAATGGCCTACTCCTAATTTCTATGTTTCTAATAACCCGTGCCTGCCTTCTCCCCATATTCCTTGACTCCACTAGTCCCCAGAGCTCTATCTAACTCTCTTAAATCCATCCAGTGACCTGGCCTCCACTGCCCTCTGTGGCAGGGAATTATTAATATTTCATTCAGTCAGTGTATTATAATTATAATATATCTTAAACTGCAGTTCCTTCCTAGAGTCATAGAGTGATACAGTGTGGAAACAGGCCCTTCGGCCCAGCTTGCCCACACCGGCCAACATGCTCCATCTACACTAGTCCCACCTGCCTACATTTGGCCCATATCCTTCCAAACCTGTCCTATCCATGAACCTTTCTTAAACGATTATCTCTCAAACGTTGGGATAGTCCCAGCCTCAACTACCTCCTCTGGCAGCTTGTTCCATACACCCACCACCCTTTGTGTGAAAAATTTGTCTCCCAAATTCCTATTAAATCTTTTCCCCTTCACCTTGAACCTGTGTCCTCTGGTCCTCGATTCCCCCACTCTGGGCAAGAGACTCTGTGTGTCTAGCTGATCTATTCCTCTCATGATTTTATACACCTCTATAAGATCACCCCTCCTCCTGCGCTCCATTGAATAGAGACCCAGCCTACTCAACCTCTCCCTGTAGCTCACACCCTCCAGTCCTGGCAAAACTGTAAATGATTGATTGAATTATATTTTGTGTGAGTGAAGTTTGCATGCAACATGTTTGTAGTTTGAGCGCAGTTTGAATATTGGCCGCAGATTTTAATTGCCCTTGGTATGGAAACTAATTATGTCGCCATAATTCATAGATATGTCAAGTTGCTCCTCTGTGCTCATTAGTTAAGGGGAAGGGAGGAGCTTAATGGGCTCGCTATAAACCACATCCCATGAAAGCATATAGATCTAGGCTGGATACAAAAAGCTGGAGTAACTCAGCGGGGCAGGCAGCATCTCTGGAGAGAAGGAATGGGTGACGCTTTGGATCGAAACCCTTCTTCAGACTCAAAAGGTCTCGACTTGAAAAGTCACTCATTCCTTCTCTCCAGAGATCTCGCCCGTCCCGCTGAGTTACTCCAGCTTTTGGTGCCTATCTTCGGTTTAAACCAGCATCTGCAGTTCCTTCGTGCGTTATGAATAAGGGGTAAACCATTTAGCACGGAGACGAGGAAACACTTTTTCACACAGAGAGTTGTGAGTCTGTGGAATTCTCTGCCTCAGAGGGCGGTGGAGGCCGGTTCTCTGGATGCTTTCAAGAGAGAGCTAGATAGGGCTCTTAAAGATAGCGGAGTCAGGGGATATGGGGAGAAGGCAGGTACGGGGTACTGATTGTGGATAATCAGCCATGATCACATTGAATGGCGGTGCTGGCTCGAAGGGCCGAATGGCCTACTCCTGCACCTGTTGTCTATTGTCTGTTGCATCTACCCGATCTATTCCTCTTAATTAATAATACACTAACTGAAAGTGTTTCAGGATCAGCTATAAAAGTGGTAATATTAGAAACATAGAAACATAGAAAATAGGTGCAGGAGCAGGCCATTCGGCCCTTCGAGCCTGCACCGCAATTCAATATGATCATATAACCATATAACAGTTACAGCACGGAAACAGGCCATCTCGACCCTTCTAGTCCGTGCCGAACACGTAATCTCCCCTAGTCCCATATACCTGCGCTCAGACCATAACCCTCCATTCCTTTCCTGTCCATATAACTATCCAATTTATTTTTAAATGATAAAAACGAACCTGCCTCCACCACTTCCACTGGAAGCTCATTCCACACAGCCACCACTCTCTGAGTAAAGAAGTTCCCCCTCATGTTACCCCTAAACTTCTGTCCCTTAATTCTCAAGTCATGTCCCCTTGTGTTTAAATCTTCCCTACTCTCAGTGGGAAAAGCTTATCCACGTCAACTCTGTCTATCCCTCTCATCATTTTAAAGACCTCTGTCAAGTCCCCCCTTAACCTTCTGCGCTCCAAAGAATAAAGCCCTAACTTGTTCAACCTTATGATCATGGCTGATCATCCAACTCAGTATCCCAACCCTGCCTTCTCTCCATACCCCCTGATCCCTTTAGCCACAAGGGCCACATCTAACTCCCTTTTAAATATAGCCAATGAACTGTGGCCTCAACTACCTTCTGTGGCAGAGAATTCCACAGATTCACCACTCTCTGCGTGAAAAATGGTTTCCTCATCTCGGTCCTAAAAGATTTCCCCCTTATCCTTAAACTGTGACCCCCTGTCCTGGACTTCCCCAACATCGGGAACAATCTTCCTGCATCTAGCCTGTCCAACCCCTTAAGAATTTTGTAAGTTTCTATAAGATCCCCCCTCAATCTTCTAAATTCTAGCGAGTACAAGCCAAGTCTATCCAGTCTTTCTTCATATGAAAGTCCTGACAACCCAGGAATCAGTCTGGTGAACCTTCTCTGTACTCCCTCTATGGCAAGAATGATTGCCCCTGTTGAAATATTTCTATGACACAGAAAGTTTCCCCCCTCAATCTTCTAAATTCTAGGATAATATTGCAGAAGTCTACCGTGGAAGCTGCAGATTTAAAGATTTTAAGAACCATTTTCTTCGAATGAGACAGAGGAGTTTCCACAGACCCTTCACGGGACATACTGGGAAAGTTGCAGAGCTTTTGCAAAGTCTGTTACCTGCATCTCATTTCCTGGGGCTCCTACATGCCAGTGCACATAGGCTGACAAAGAGGGGCACAGTCCTGCTTGTTTACAAGGTGGTCCTGCAAGATTGCAAATTTAAATACCAGCATGAAGGTGGCTATGTGATAACTCAGGGAGCAATTATTTTTAACTGCACGTTATTTTTATAACTGGTTTTGAGGGTCAAGGGGAAATTGGTGAAAAATAGTCTCGGGTCTAGAACCTGCGTGCAAAGAGAATTCCGCAGATCATTAGTAGTTCTTTAAGGGCGGTCACGGTGGCGCAGCGGTAGAGTTGCTGCCTCACAGCGCCAGAGACCCAGGATCGATCCCGACTACATCTGCTGTCTGTACGGAGTTTGCATGTTCTCCCTGTGACCCGTGTGGGTTTTCTCCGGGTGCTCCGGTTTCCTCCCACACTCCAAAGACGTACAGGTTTGGAGGTTAATTGGCTTGGTGTAAGTGTAAATTGTCCCCAGTGTGTGTAGGATAGGGTTAATGGTTGGTGCAGACTCGGTGGGCAGAAAGGCCTGTTTCCGTGCTGTATCTCTAAACTAAAGCTAGATAGGGCTCTTAAAGATAGTGGAGACAGGGGATATGGGGAGAAGGCAGGAACGGGGCACTGATTGTGGATGATCAGCCGTGATCGCATTGAATGGCGGTGCTGGCTCGAAGGGCCGAATGGCCTTTACTCCTGCACCTATTGTCTATGTTTCACCTATATAGGTGAAACGTTACCTATCCGTGTTCTCCACAGATGCTGCCTGACCCGCTGAGTTACTCCAGCACTCTGTGAAACATCACCTATCCATGTTCTCCACAGATGCTGCCTGACCCACTCAGTTATGGTGCAGCAGCATCTATGGAGCTAAGGAAATAGGCAACGTTTCGGGCCGAAATCCTTCTGGAAATAGGCAACGTTTCGGGCCGAAACCCCTCCGGGTTTCGGCCCGAAACGTTGCCTATTTCCTTAGCTCCATAGATGCTGCTGCACCCGCTGAGTTACTCCAGCACTCTGTGAAACATCACCTATCCATGTTCTCCACAGATGCTGCCTGACCCACTCAGTTATGGTGCAGCAGCATCTACGGAGCGAAGGAAATAGGCAACGTTTCGGGCCGAAATCCTTCTGGAAATAGGCAACGTTTCGGGCCGAAATCCTTCTGGAAATAGGCAACGTTTCGGGCCGAAACCCTTGCGGGTTTCGGCCCGAAACGTTGCCTATTTCCTTAGCTCCATAGATGCTGCCTGACCCTCTGAGTTACTCCAGCACTCTGTGAAACGTCACCTATCCATGTTCTCCACAGATGCTGCCTGACCCGCTGAGTTACTCCAGCACTCTGGGTGGGAGGAGAGGAAAGGAAGAGGTGGAGACAGTGGGCTGTGGGAGAGCTGGGAAGGGGAGGGGAAATGGGAGGGAGAAAGCTGAAATTGGAGTTTCTCCAGCATTTCTGCCTCCCTTCGATTTTTTTCCAGCATCTGCAGTTCTTTCTTAAACATCAAGAGCACATTGGCATCATTATCTGACCACTTGAGTTATTGAGCCAGCAGCTCCTATTTTAACTTGCAATAAAGAATAGCTGGGGTGCTGTGATGTTGTACACATTGGCTGGAACAGAAGCTGATTGTGGAGAGTTAACCGTTGCCTAACCCCAACCTCCACTCTCTGTACTTGGCTGGTGATGTAGTGTTTGCATAGGCCTGATTCACACCTGTATTTTGCTAACGACTGTTTAAACAGGAAGATGCCATTAGCTGCACAGAAGTACAGGCAGTAAACTGGAAGTAGTGTCCTTGGAGATGACTGCTGTACTTAGCTCACAAGCCTGGGACTCGGCTGCAGAATGATGAGATTTTTTTACATGTCGTCGCTGTGTTAACAATGAGGATATTTCAGCCGCCGATGGCAGTGAATTAGACACAGAACGGGAACATGCCATTCGGCCCAACTTCTGTACTGTTCCGTTTATTGTCACGTTGGGTCGTCAACTTTCTCGCTCCCCCATATAAGGGACAAGAGGTCAAAATACGCGGGACAAATTCCCGACGGTAAATCCGTTGACCGACTCGGCCGTGGCTGGGTGAATGATGAGTTGTCCCGGAGTGCTGGACTGCACGCAAAGCCCAGCCGGCGGGCCAGCTGAGGAGTTTTTGTCCCGGCGCGCGCAAAGTCACCTATCCGTGTTCTCCACAGATGCTGCCTGACCCGCTGAGTTACTCCAGCACTCTGTGAAACGTCACCTATCCATGTTCTCCACAGATGCTGCCTGACCCACTCAGTTATGGTGCAGCAGCATCTATGGAGCTAAGGAAATAGGCAACGTTTCGGGCCGAAATCCTTCTGGAAATAGGCAACGTTTCAGGCCGAAACCCTTACGGGTTTCGGCCCGAAACGTTGCCTATTTCTTTAGCTCCATAGATGCTGCCTGACCTGCTGAGTTACTCCAGCACTCTGTGAAACGTCACCTATCCATGTTGTCCACCGATGCTGCCTGACCCGCTGAGTTACTCCAGCACTCTGTGAAACGTCACCTATCCATGTTCTCCACAGATGCTGCCTGACCCGCTGAGTTTCCTCCAGCACTATGTGAAACATCACCTATCCATGTTCTCCACAGATGCTGCCTGACCCGCTGAGTTACTCCAGCACTCTGTGAAACGTCACCTATCCAGCGTCTCCATTTCTCCAGCGATTTTGTGTCGAAAACCCACGTGGTTGGTTGTTATTTTGTGGCTGGGCTGAGTGGGAGATTGTGTGGAGTGTGTGTGTGTGTGGAGTGTGTGGGACACATGCTGATCCTGCTCTCTGGCTCACAAACACAGTACTGCAGCACTAACGGTGCAGCCTTCAGGAGTCCGTCCGTGGTGGAAAAGCAGCAGCAGAGTTGGGAATCTTTGCCAAGCATGACTTCACCGGCGTTCCAAAGCAAACTTTAAAAACTCTCGTAACTTTGGCGTGAGGAGACCACAACTTTGCCGGCAGCTGTTCACTCTGGGGCTGAGACGGCGGCGTGTATGGTTGTGGCTTCAAGGTCTGTTTGCGGGACTCGATACAACTAAACATAGAAACATAGAAATTAGGTGCAGGAGTGGAGGCCATTCGGCCCTTCGAGCCTGCACCGCCATTCAATATGATCATGGCTGATCATCCAACTCAGTATCCCGTACCTGCCTTCTCTCCATACCCTCTGATCCCCTTGGCCACAAGGGCCACATCTAACTCCCTCTTAAATATAGCCAATGAACTGTGTGGCCTCGACTACCCTCTGCGGCAGAGAGTTCCAGAGATTCACCACTGTCTGTGTGAAAAAAGTTCTTCTCATCTCGGTTTTAAAGGATTTCCCCCTTATCCTTAAGCTGTGACCCCTTGTCCTGGACTTCCCCAACATCGGGAGCAATCTTCCTGCATCTAGCCTGTACAGCCCCTTAAGAATTTTGTAAGTTTCTATAAGATCCCCCCTCAATCTCCTAAATTCTAGAGAGTATAAACCAAGTCTATCCAGTCTTTCTTCATAAGACAGTCCTGACATCCCAGGAATCAGTCTGGTGAACCTTCTCTGCACTCCGTCTATGGCAATAATGTCCTTCCTCAGATTTGGAGACCAAAACTGAGTGGGTGGGTGTGGGGGGTGGGGTGGGGTGGGTGGTGTAAGAGGTAGAGGGGGGAGTGAGTGAGGAGCTTGAACGATTTTATCCACGACAGGTGGTCCTGTCCGTAACCCCGGCTTATCTTGTTGGACTCCCACCCAGAAGGTCGCGAGGTCAAGCCCCGGCCTTGGTTGCCATTGGGCCTGTTGAACCAACCCATCCCTCCGTTGCTGGGTGGAAGAGTTTTGCAGGCCAATGGAACACATTGCCGTAAAGAAAGTGGAGCAAAGCTAACCCGGCAGGTTGAGTCCTGCCCTGCAGAGCTGCGAGTGGTCGCCCACAAACGCAACGAGTTCCTGGTGATCAGACTGCTTCACCAACCTGCTCACAGAGACTTTTAAAATGATAGCCGGATGTTAGAGTTGAGAGATACAGTGCGGAAGTGGGCCCTTTGTCCCACTGAGTCCGTGCCGACCAGCGATCCCCGCACACGAACACCATCCTACACACACTGGGGACAATTTACTGTCTTTCCCAAAGCCAATTAACCGATAAACCTTTGCGAGAAAAAGTTACCCTTCAGATTCCTCAGTTTGGTTTTGAGATACAGCGCGGAAATAGGCCCTTTGTCCCACCAAGTCCGTGCCGGCCAGCGATCCCCGCGCATTAATATTATCCTACACACACTAGGGACAATTTACAATTTTACCAAGCCAGTTAACCTGTACATCTTTGGAGTGTATTTCCTCTTTGGCTCACCTTGAATGGCGGTGCTGGCTCGAAGGGCCGAATGGCCGACTTCTGTCTATTGTCTGTTGCATTAATTGCCTGTAATGCATCTGTAAACTGGCAGGTTTGTTCACTCTGTGGGGAAGGAACTGCAGATGCTGGTTTACACCGAAGATAGACACAAAACGCTGGAGTAACTCAGCGGGGAAAGCAGCATCTCTGGAGAGAAGGGATGGGTGGCGTTTTTTACATCGATACCCTTCTTCTGACTGAAGGGTTCTGAAGAAGACTCTCGACCCGAAGCATCACCCGTCCCGTCTCTCGAGAGACTGGTTCAGCCATGGGCATGCAACTATAATACCAATGGCTACCATGCTGTTTTGGACAATTAAGAACATAACGCAACTAACAAACACAGGACCAAAGGACTTTGCGCGTTCTCCTGTGACCACGTGCGTTACAGCCACTGCTTCACCGCGCTAAAGACCTGGAACTCTCGGGCGCTGTCCATGTGGAGTTTGCATGCTCTCCCTGTGACCACGTGGGTTTTCTCCGGGAGCTCTGGTTTCCTCCCACACTCCAAAAAACGTGCGTGTTTGTAGGTCAATTGGTCTATTGAAATTGCAGAGGACACTTAGGTTTAAGATGAGAGGGGAAAGATTGAATACGGATCTGTGGGGTGGGACAACTCTGTCACCAGGAGCGTGGGTGGGTGGTGGAGTAAGTGGGTGATGAAGGTACACTAACAATATTTAAGAGACAGTTGGATAGTTTCACATATAGGAAAGGTTTAAAGGGATATGGGCCAAAGTGCATTTTAAGAATAAGGGGTAAGCCATTTAGAACGGAGATGAGGAAACACTTTTTCTCACAGAGAGTTGTGAGCCTGTGGAATTCTCTGCCTCAGAGGGTGGTGGAGGCCGGTTCTCTGGATACTTTCAAGAGAGAGCTAGATAGGGCTTTTAAAAATAGCGGAGTCGGGGGATATCATGGGAGACCCCTTCCACCCCTGCAACGGACTGTTCCAGCTGCTATGGTCAGGCAAACGCCTCCGTTGCCATGCGGTGAGAACGGAGAGGTTGAGAAGGAGTTTCTTCCCAGAGGCCATTCGGACTGTAAACGCCTATCTCACCAGGGACTAACTCTACTGAACGTTTTTCCTTCCATTATTTATTAAAAAAGAATGATTCCTGGGAGGTCAGGACTGTCTTATGAAGAAAGACTGGATAGACTTGGTTTATACTCTCTAGAATTTAGAAGATTGAGAGGGGATCTTATAGAAACTTACAAAATTCTTAAGGGGTTGGACAGGCTAGATGCAGGAAGATTGTTCCCGATGTTAGGGAAGTCCAGGACAAGGGGTCACGGCTTAAGGATAAGGGGGAAATCCTTTAAAACCGAGATGAACTTTTTTCACACAGAGAGTGGTGAATCTCTGGAACTCTCTGCCACAGAGGGTAGTTTGAGGCCAGTTCATTGGCTATATTTAAGAGGGAGTTAGATGTGGCCCTTGTGGCTAAGGGGATCAGGGGGTATGGAGAGAAGGCAGGTACGGGATACTGAGTTGGATGATCAGCCATGATCATATTGAATGGCGGTGCAGGCTCGAAGGGCCGAATGGCCTCTACTCCTGCACCTAATTTCTATGTTTCTATGTTTCTATTTATTATAAAAGAATATGTGTGTTATGATTGTGTTTATAGTTTTTTTGGTTGTTTTGTTGTTTGTCTTTTGCACAAAAGTCCGCGAGCATTGCCACTTTCATTTCACTGCACATCTCGTATGTGTATGTGACAAATAAACTTGACTTGACCTGACTTGATATGGGGAGAAGGCAGGAACGGGGTACTGATTGGGGATGGATCAGCCGTGATCACATTGAATGGCCGTGCTGGCTCGAAGGGCCGAATGGCCTCTACTCCTGCACCTGTTGTCTATTGTCTATTGCAGATGAGACATGTTGGCCGGTATGGGCAAGTTGGGCCGAAGGGCCTGTATCTATGCTGTAAGACTCTATGATTCTACCAGTTGTGCCACTGTGCCGGGCAGTTCATGTTGTCAAACCAGTTGGGGGTTTTACTTTGCAAAGCCAAGTTGGGGAAGGTTGACAAAGGTTAGCTACGTGAACGGATTACTGCACTGACGTAACGAGAGTGTCTACATTCTCCAAATCAACAATCAGTCATTGTAGCTGAAGGAAGTCTGTTGCTTACTGAAGGCAGCAACCCTTGTGTAAACTGTCCACCAGGAAAGGTAATCTTTGCAAAGTGTCGGCGGGGCATAAAAGGAAATATTTTGCTTTGCTAAGTCACTACAAATGTTGCCTCGACTAAGGGAACCACACTGTGAAACGCCAGATCCAGTTGCCAACGCAGGGATTTGCGTGGCCCCCTTGTTATTGCAGGCCTGTGGCCGTTAGATCCCTGCGGCTATGTTTGGACTTCGCAGAATGTCGTGCAATCAATCAATCGAAGTGACCACGTTTGCTGAAGGCCAACAGCGGGATTAGTTTAAGATAGACACAAAATTGGCTGCAACCTTCCTCCCTCCATTGACGAACTGGACACTGCAAGGGCCAGGAAGCGAGCGGGCAAGATCATCTCTGACCCCTCTCAACCTGGCCACAAACTCTTCGAATCACTTCCCTCTGGAAGGCGACTCCGGACGGTCAAAGCTGCCACAGCCAGACATAAAAACAGTTTTTATCCACGAGTAGTTGCTCTACTCAACAGCTAAAAATCTGTAGCCTGTCCCACTTAAACATATAACCATATAACAATTACAGCACGGAAACAGGCCGTCTCGACCCTTCTAGTCCGTGCCGAACACATAATCTCCCCTAGTCCCATATACCTGCGCTCAGACCATAACCCTCCATTCCCTTCCCGTCCATATAACTATCCAATTTATTTTTAAATGATAAAATCGAACCTGCCTCCACCACTTCCACTGGAAGCTCATTCCACACAGCCACCACTCTCTGAGTAAAGAAGTTCCCCCTCATGTTACCCCTAAACTTCTGTCCCTCAATTCTCAAGTCATGTCCCCTTGTTTGAATCTTCCCTACTCTCAGTGGGAAAAGCTTGTCCACATCAACTCTGTCTATCCCTCTCATCATTTTAAAAACCTCTATCAAGTCCCCCCTTAACCTTCTGCGCAACAAAGAATAAAGCCCTAACTTGTTCAACCTTTCTCTGTAACTTAGTTGCTGAAGCCCAGGCAACATTCTAGTAAATCTCCTCTGTACTCTCTCTATTTTGTTGACATCCTTCCTATAATTGGGCGACCAAAATTGTACAAATTATTATTAATGTTTAGTGTTTTCTGAGTCATTCGTAACTGTCTCTGTATGTCATGTTGTTACTTGTGGGCGGGAGCACCAAGGCAAATTCCTTGTAGGTGAATACTTGGCCAATAAACTTACTTACCTACTTAAAATGCTGCAATGTATAAAATCACGAGAGGAATAGATCGGGTAGATACACCCAGAGTAGGGGAATCGAGGACCAGAGGACATGGGTTCAAGGTGAAGGGGAAAAGATTTAATAGGAATCTGAGATAGACAAAAATGCTGGAGTAACTCAGCGGGACAGGCAGCATCTATGGAGAGAAGGAACAGGCAACATTTCAGGTCGAGAACCATCTTCAGACATTAGTTTAGACTGATTGGGATTAGTTATGTTCAGTTTAGAGATACAGCGCGGAAACGAGCCCTTCAGCCCACTGAGTCCGCACCGACCAGCGATCCCCGCACACTAACACTATCCTGCACATACTAGGGTTTATTTGCAATCGTTACCGAAGCCAATTAACCTACAAACCTGCACGTCTTTGGAGTGTGGGGAGGAAATCGAAACTCCCAGAGAAAACCAATGCAGGTCACGGGGAGAACGTGCAAACTCCGTACAGACAGTACCTGAGGTCAGGATCGAAAACCAGGTCTCTGGCGCTGTGAAGCAGCAACTCTACCGCTGCGCCACCGTGATGCCTGGAATCAGTTTGACATCAATTTTGTCGAGAATTGTTTGCTGCTCAAAAGGGGTATAAGGTGATGATTCTATTTACTGGTCTGAATGGATTTTAAAGAACCTGCTTTGAGTCATGGAGTGAGACAGTGTGGAAACAGGCCCTTCGGCCCAACTTGCCCACACCGGCCAACATGTCCCAGCTACACTAGTACCACTTGCCAGCATTTGGTCCATATCCCTCCAAATCTGTCCTATCCACGTATCGGTCTAACTGATTCTTAAACATAGCGATAGTCCCAGCCTCAACTACCTCCTCCGGCAGCTCGTTCCATGCACCCACCGCCCTTTGTGTGAAAAACGGACCCCTGAGATTCCTATTAAATCTTTTCCCCTTCACCTTGAACCCATGTCCTCTGGTCCTCGATTCCCCTACTCTGGGCAAGAGACTCTGTGCATCTACCCGATCTATTATTCTCATGATTTTATACGCCTCTTTAAGATCTCCCTGCAATCCAAGAGTCCAAGCCTGCCCCAATCTCCGATCTGTGGAACTCTCTGCCACAGAAGGTAGTTGAGGCCACACAGTTCATTGGCTATATTTAAGAGGGAGTTAGATGTGGTCCGTGTGGGGGCTAAGGGGATCAGGGGGTATGGAGAGAAGGCAGGTATGGGATACTGAGTTGGATGATCAGCCATGATCATATTGAATGGCGGTGCAGGCTGGAAGGGCCGAATGGCCCTACTCCTGCACCTAATTTCTATGTTTCTATGTTTCTATGCAACCTCTCCCTGCAGCTCAGCTCAGACCCTCGAGTCCCGGCAACATCCTCGTAAATCTTGTTCCAGCTTGATGGTTTAATCAGGAACAGAGGTCTTCCAGCGAACAGGCAGAGAGCAGGCTCCTTCCCCCCTTCCCCCCCCACCCTCTCCCCCCTCAAATAGGAGCCTTGAAGGCAGATAGATTGGGGCTTTATTGAACTGGTGTTCCTGGATCTTGCTTAACACACAAAGCTCTGTGATGTTTGCTTTAGCCAAGATACACTAGCCGTTTTGAAGGGAAAGCCATTTGAAGGTGAAACATGATAAAAATGCAGGAAAAGGTGCACATTTTACAGTTGTTAGGGACACAGCATGGCAATTGATTGATCTGGCTTCAGCCAGGGCAGGTATCAGTTTGAGGCAAAGCTAAACCCTAAGCAGGCAATCATTGTTTCTGGAGATTAATGACTACAGCTTGGCATTCACTGGCCAGCCCGATAACAGCTTCATTCATATAAATAAATACATCAGTAACATTGAGGTGATCTGTGTGTGGAGAGGGGTCACACTTCCAAATAATGGTTCTGCAGGTTCCACAAGCGTTCTTCTTGATGGAACTCCTAAAGCATGACATCACGTTTTTATACATAGAAACATAGAAATTAGGTGCAGGAGTAGAGGCCATTCGGCCCTTCGAGCCTGCACCGCCATTCAATATGATCATGGCTGATCATCCAACCAGTATCCCGTACCTGCCTTCTCTCCATACCCCCTGATCCCTTTAGCCACAAGGGCCACATCTACTCCCTCGTAAATATAGCCAATGAACTGTGGCCTCGACTACCCTCTGTGGCAGAGAGTTCCAGAGATTCACCACTCTGTGTGAAAAATGTTTTTCTCATCTCGGTTTTAAAGGATTTCCCCCTTATCCTTAAGCTGTGTGACCCCTTGTCCTGGACTTCCCTAACATCGGGAACAATCTTCCTGCATCTAGCCTGTCCAACCCCTTAAGAATTTTGTAAGTTTCTATAAGATCCCCTCTCAATCTCCTAAATTCTAGAGAGTATAAACCAAGTCTATCCAGTCTTTCTTCATAAGACAGTCCTGACATCCCAGGAATCAGTCTGGTGAACCTTCTCTGCACTCCCTCTATGGCAATAATGTCCTTTCTCAGATTTGGAGACCAAAACTGTACGCAATACTCCAGGTGTGGTCTCACCAAGACCCTGTACAACTGCAGTAGAACCTCCCTGCTCCTAGACTCAAATCCTTTTGCTATGAAAGCTAACATACCATTGGCTTTCTTCACTGCCTGCTGCACCTGCATGCCTACCTTCAATGACTGGTGTACCATGACACCCAGGTCTCGCTGCATCTCTCCCTTTCCCAATCGGCCCCAATACTGTTGTCAAAGGTGATTGATCGCACAGTTGTAACCCATCGACTCCATCTACGCCTCACGCTACCACGGCAAGGCCAGCAGCATCATCAAGGACCAGTCGCACCCCGGCCACTCCCTCTTAGAGACAGTAGGTGCAGGAGGAGGCCATTCGGCCCTTCGAGCCAGCAACGCCATTCAATGCGATCATGGCTGATCATCCCCAATCAGTACCCCGTTCCTGTCTTCTCCCCATATCTCCCGACTCCGCTATCTTTAAGAGCCCTATCTAGCTCTCTCTTGAACACAGAGAGTGGCGAATCTCTGGAACTCTCTGCCACAGAAGGTAGTTGAGGCCACAGTTCATTGGCTATATTTAAGAGGGAGTTAGATGTGGCCCTTGTGGCCAAGGGGATCAGAGGGTATGGAGAGAAGGCAGGTACGGGATACTGAGTTGGATGATCAGCCATGATCATATTGAATGGCGGTGCAGGCTCGAAGGGCCGAATAGCCTACTACTCCTGCACCTAATTTCTATGTTTCTATGTTTCTATGAAAGCATCCAGAGAACTGGCCTCCACCACCCTCTGAGGCAGAGAATTCCAAGATAGGGCTCTTAAAGATAGCGGAGTCAGGGGCTATGGGGAGGAGGCAGGAACGGGGTACTGATTGTGGATGATCAGCCATGATCACATTGAATGGCGGTGCAGGCTCGATGGGCCGAATGGCCTACTCCTGCACCTATTGTCCATTGACCAAAATGTTGAGGGAGAGGGGAGGCCAACACATGAGGCAGGTCAGGTCAGGGTAAGATGGAGGAGCTGGTTGGGTGTTGCTGGAGCAGGGACGGCTGGACTGGGTTTTATCAAGCACTTTATTACAGAGACGTGAAGCTGACCTGTGAATGACCCTGCTGGGGTGGTGCAAGAGGGTCCTGCCATTTGACCATGAGCTTTGGCCATGAGGAGGAAGGTGTGTGGGTCTGTCGAGCAGTGGTAGAAACCTTCGCTGTGGGCTCTTCCCGAAGACGGTACAAGTGTTTGAGCTCTAGTGCGTGTGTGTGTGAGCTGGGGGGGAGGGACCAGCGGTCTCTTAAGAGTGGTCGTTTAGTTGCGCTGTAAATCAGACAACACTCCACAGGAACGCTGAACGCTGGCGGCCAAGCGCGACACGTCTGTACAGACGGGGAGGGGGGGACTCAGCGCTTCTTTCCCCCAACGCCAAGATCTTGCCTCCACCCCTCCAAGATGCCTTTGTCTTTCTCAGCTGCAATCTCATTGCGTTCCTTCTCCGGGATGAAAGAGTCGCAAGAATGCTTTAGAAAGCCCAGCTCAACTCTCAGCAACTCGCTGCATGCCTTTATATCCACCGGGCCTCCAGCTAGCACAGGAATGTGGAGGATTTCGGTGTATCATGGGGGAGCTGGGGGGGTGGGGGGGAGGGAGAAGGGGTGGGGAGGGGGAGAGGAGGAGGGGAGAGTGAGGGGGTGGGGAGGGGAGAGGGAGAGTGAGGGGGGGAGGGGAGAGGAGGAGGAGGGAGGAGAGTGGGGGGGTGGGGAGAGGAGGGGGAGAGCAAGGGGGTGGGGAGGGGAGGAGGGGGGGGGAGGGAGGGGGGAGGGGGAGAGTGGGGAGAGGGGGGGGGGGGGGTTAGGGGGGAGGGGGGGGGAGAGTGAGGGGAGGGGAAGGGGAGGGGGAGAGGAGAGGGGGGAGTGAGTGAGGGGGAGGGGTGGGGGGGGGGTGGTGGAGGAGGGGGAGAGTGAAGGGGTTGGGGGGGGGTGGTGGAGGGATGGGGACAATGGGCGGAGGGGTCGGGGGGGGGGGGGGGGGGGAGATGAGGCCAGTCTAAGTGCAGAAAAGCAGCATTCACTTCCATGAATCTTGCTGCAACCAAATACACGACTCCATTCTCTGCTGCTTCATGCGATACATCAGGAAAGTTAGTTTAATGGGGCATCAGTCACGGTGTCACGGCGGTAGAGTTCCTGATTACGGGCGCTGTCTGTACGGAGTTTGCACGTTCTCCCCGTGACCTGCGTGGGTTTTCTCCGAGATCGCCGGTTTTCCTCACACACTCCAAAGACGTGCGGGTTTGTAGGTTACTTGCCTTGGTATAAATGTAACAATTCCCCCCAGTGTGTGTTGGCTGGTGTAAAGGCCCTGTCCCACTGTACGAGTTCATTCCAAGAGCTCTCCCGAGTTTAAAAAAAAATCAAACTCGTGGTAAGTACGTAGAATGTACGTAGCGGGCACGTCGGAGCTCGGGGACGCCTCTTAGCGGCTCGTAACGCTAACGGCAGGTACTCGGGAAACGCGGCAAGCTCGGGAAGACTCGTGAAGATTTTTCAACGTTGAAAAATGTCACGAGAGCCCCGAGTACTCACGAGCAGCCATTACCGTAAATCTCCGAGTTCGAATTAGGGGAAAGTCGGGAGAACTCTTGGAATGAACTCGTACCGTGGGACAGGGGCTTTAGTGTGCGGGGATCATTGGTCAGTGCCGACTCGTTGGGCCGAAGGGCCTGCTTCCACCCTCTATCTCCAAACTAAACTAAACACGCTATTACTAACTACACTTTAGTTCGAGGCTGATATATGGAAAATCTCTCTCTCGCAATTTTGAACCACTGGATTGGTCTGTCTGCAGAAAGCAGCATTCACCTCCACGAATCTTGCAATAACTTTCCCGTGCAAGTTGCAACAACCAAACAAACTTCTCCATTCTCTCCCGCTTCATGAGGTACATTAGAAAAGTTAGTTCACAACACGTTTGCAGAAGGCAGGTGTGCAGATGTAAGCATGTTCTTTGGCTGTTGTTCTTTGGTTGCAAGAATGAACTGGCAAAGATACACTTGCAATAAGCTATGCTGTCCCGGTACACTACTACCATCCGTGCAATTCACTGTTTTAATGCTAATTCATCGTGTAATAAAGACTTTTAGTTTAGTTCAAATTGGAAGAGCGGCACCTCATATTTCGCTTGGGTAGTTTACAACCCAGCGGTATGAACATTGACTTCTCTAACTTCAGGTAGTCCCTGCTTTCTCCTTCCATCCCCTCCCCTTCCCAGTCTCCCACAGCCCACTGTCTCCACCTCCACCTTTCTTCTTCCCGCCCCCAAACCCCCCCATCCCCACATCAGTCTGAAGAAGGGTCTCGACCCGAAACGTCACCTATTCCTTCGTTCCATTGATGCTGCCTCACCCGCTGAGTTTCTCCAGCATTTTTGGCTACCTTTAGTTTAGTTTAGAGATACAGCGCGGAAACAGGCCCTTCGGCCCACCGAGTCCGTGCCGGCCAGCGATCTCTGCACACTAACACTGCCCTACACACACACTGGGGACAATTTACACTTATACCAAGCCAAACCTGCACGTCTTTGGAGTGTGGGAGGAGACCGGAGCACCCGGAGAAAACCCACGCAGGTCACGGGGAGAACGTGCAAACTCCGTACAGACAGCGCCCGTAGTCGGGATGGAACCCGGGTCTCTGCCGCTGTAAGCGCTGTAAGGCAGCAATTCTACCGCTGCACCACTGTGGCCATCCACATAACTGCATTCTTGCCATAGAGGGAGTACAGAGAAGGTTCACCAGACTGATTCCTGGGATGTCAGGACTTTCATATGAAGAAAGACTGGATAGACTCGGCTTGTACTCGCTAGAATTTAGAAGATTGAGGGGGGATCTTATAGAAACGTACAAAATTCTTAAGGGGTTGGACAGGCTAGATGCAGGAAGATTGTTCCCGATGTTGGGGAAGTCCAGGACAAGGGGTCACAGTTTAAGGATAAGGGGGAAATCCTTTAGGACCGAGATGAGAAAAACATTTTTCACACAGAGAGTGGTGAATCTCTGGAACTCTCTGCCATAGAAGGTAGTTGAGGCCACAGTTCATTGGCTATATTTAAGAGGGAGTTAGATGTGGCCCTTGTGGCTAAGGGGATCAGGGGGTATGGAGAGAAGGCAGGTACGGGATACTGAGTTGGATGATGAGCCATGATCAAATTGAATGGCGGTGCAGGCTCGAAGGGCCGAATGGCCTACTCCTGCACCTATTGTCTATGTTTCTATGTTTCTATGTTTCACTTCACATCTGCTCCTTCTGTGCCTGAGGCTTCAATAACAGGGAAGAATGTCAATGTTCTTGCAGGGCTAATTACAATAAATTAAAATCACACTTTGAGGGATTGTGCTTTGGAAGAAAGTATATTGGTTAAGATATTCTGGTAATTTATTCTAATTCCGACTACTAATGTGGCCTCATTATTACCATCAAGTCTACTCCGCCATTCAATCACGGCTGATCTATCTCTCCCTCCTAACCCCATTCTCCTGCCTTCTCCCCATAATCCCTGACACCCGCACTAATCAAGAATCTATCTATCTCCGCCTTAAAAATATCCACTGACTTGTGGCCTCCACAGCCGTCTGTGGCAAAGAATCCCACAGATTCACCACCCTCTGACAAGGGTCGCCGTGGCGCAGCGGTAGAGTTGCTGCCTCACGGCGCCAGAGACCCGGGTTTGATCCCGACTACGGGTGCTGTCTGTACGGAGTTTGCACGTTCTCTCTCCCCGTGACCTGCGTGGGTTTTCTCCGGGTGCTCCGGTTTCCTCCCACACTCCAAAGACGTGCAGGTTTGTAGGTTAACTGGCTTGGTACAAGTGTAATTTGCCCCTAGTGTGTGTAGGATAGTGTCAGTGTGCGGGGATCGCTGGTCGGCATGGACTCGGTGGGCCGAAGGGCCTGTTTCCACGCTGTATCTCTAAACTAAACTAAACTAAATAGACAACAGGCAATAAACTAATCAAAGATAGAGACAAAAAGCTGGAGTAACTCAGCGGGACAGGCAGCATCTCTGGAGAGAAGGAAAAGGCGAGTTTTCTGGTCGAGACCCTTCTGTCCATCCATTCCTTCTCCCCAGAGATGCTGCCTGTCCCGCTGAGTTACTCCAGCCTCTTTGTGTCGGTCTTCGGTTTAGAAACATAGAAACATAGAAATTAGGTGCAGGAGTAGGCCATTCGGCCCTTCGAGCCTGCACCGCCATTCAATATGATCATGGCTGATCATCCAACTCAGTATCCCGTACCTGCCTTCTCTCCATACCCCCTGATCCCTTTAGCCACAAGGGCCACATTTAACTCCCTCTCAAATATAGCCAATGAACTGGCCTCAACTACCCTCTGTGGCAGAGAGTTCCAGAGATTCACCACTCTCTGTGAGAAAAAAGTTCTTCTCATCTCGGTTTTAAAGGATTTCCCCCTTATCCTTAAGCTGTGACCCCTTGTCCTGGACTTCCCCATCATCGGGAGCAATCTTCCTGCATCTAGCCTGTCCAACCCCTTAAGAATTTTGTAAGTTTCTATAAGATCCCCCCTCAATCTCCTAAATTCTAGAGAGTATAAACCAAGTCTATCCAGTCTTTCTTCATAAGACAGTCCTGACATCCCGGGAATCAGTTTAAACCAGCATCTGCAGTTCCTTCCTAAACTAATCTAATCTGTGGGTTTAATTCCCTCCACCTTTCAAGGCACAGCTCAATGTATTGGGCTGAAGTTTCATCGCATTTATTTTTTAAATCGTTGCTGCAGAAGTAAGCGTATTAACATAACAACTGGCGCAAAAATAAAATGGGCCTTATTGAGATGAGAAGTGTATCGTGTTCAGCTTCGAGCCGGCTCTCTGCCTATGTGGCTTTCCGCGCTGTTTCTGCTAATGTCTCTTAACAAAGTTTAGGCGCTTTGTATTCCGATCTGGCGGGTTTTCCGACAAGTGTATTGGCTGCCCGTCCATTCAAAGGGAAATAAAATAAGTGTGAGAAATGTGAGGTTTTCTGTGACCAGCCAGAGTTGAGTTTCCCCACTCGGGCGAACTCAGCTCAGGAGTCTCCACATGGTCCCAGAGTAACGTTTTGCCCCCCCCCCCTTGGAACTCCCGCTATGCATAAGCTGAACATCAAATTAAACGGCAGGCTTTGCACAGATTAGCACATCAGTCTATATCTTAAACCCCTTCTCCAAATATGCTGACTTGTTTGCACTATTAGATCCTCTTTATTCACCCTCTGTCCTGCAGGGTTGGTCCAGAAGGATTTTCCCTCTGTTATTTGTGAAACATGGGCAGCAAACAGTTGCCTAAAATGGGTGCAACAAGGTCAATGGCTGTATACTGGTGACCTGGGTTTGACCCTAAACTTTACATAGAGACGAGGGGAGGAAAAGCTTTGAATGGAATGCCTTTTGCCGGAGTCCCTCAGCAGTTAAATGCCTGCAGTGATCACAAACCTCCTTTTATTTTTTGTGCGTTTACCAGGGTTTACCACAACTCATTTTCCCAACACGGGGCTGTAACTGGAGTTAGTAGGTAGAAGCAGTGGGAGTAAGGGAAGATTCTTCCCTAATTAGGTGAGGCGACTGATGCTATTGTGAACGGCATTTAACAAAAAGTATCGGTGGCAATTATTTTGTGTTACAAAGGAAGGGAGGGCAGAGTCAGGCATTGTTTCTGGAAAGGTCTCGTTAATGCTCCTCTTTCAAAATGTACAGCTGCAGCAGAGTTTAACCTCCACCCCCCCACTACCCCCCCACCCCCTCCACACCCATCAAACCCCCTCCCCCACCCCCCCCTCCACCTCCACCCCCACTACCCCCCTCCACCCACCCACTCTCCCAACACCCCCCCACCCCCCTCCAGCAGGAGTAGAGGCCATTCGGCCCTTCGAACCAGCACCACCATTCAATGTGATCGTGGCTGATCATCCCCAATCAGTACCCCGTTCCTGCCTTTTCCCCATATCCCCTGACTCCACTATCTTTTAGAGCCCTATCTAACTCTCTCTTGAAAGTATCCAGAGAACCGGCCTCCACCGCCCTCTGAGGCAGAGAATTCCACAGACTCACAACTCTCTGTGAGGAAAAAGTGTTTCCTCGTCTCCGTTATAAGTGGCTTACTCCTTATTCTTAAACTGTGTGTGTGTGTGTGGGTGGCCCCTGGTTTCCCCTCCCCCCCCCCCCCCCCCCCCCCACATCGAGAATGGCAGAGTAGACTTGATGGGCCGAATGGTCCAGGACAAGGGGTCACAGCTTAAGGATAAGGGGGAAATCCTTTAAAACCGAGATGAGAAGAACTTTTTTTCACACAGAGAGTGGTGAATCTCTGGAACTCTCTGCCACAGAGGGTAGTTGAGGCCACAGTTCATTGGCTATATTTAAGAGGGAGTTCGATGTGGCCCGTGTGGCTAAAGGGATCAGGGGTATGGAGAGAAGGCAGGTACGGGATACTGAGTTGGATGATCAGCCATGATCATATTGAATGGCGAATGGTGCAGGCTCGAAGGGCCGAATGGCCTCTACTCCTGCACCTAATTTCTATGTTTCTATGTTTCTATGTTTCTATGTCTAATTCTGCTCCCATTACCAATGGACTTATGACCGTAATGTATCTAAATGTCGTTCGTTCAATTTGCAATTCTCCCTTTAACCCTGTTATTTTTTTCTTCTTCTTCTCCTCTTCCCCACACAGGTTTATAAATGCCAGAAGAAGGATAGTCCAGCCCATGATAGACCAATCTAATCGAGCAGGCAAGTCCCCAGTAGTAACTATATTCAAGTCTCGCAGGCGAAAAGCATCATCCAGCCATTCACTGGGAGAGCCATTACCTGGTAAATAACACGGCAATGTGTGTGCTGGGCCTTGTCTGATCACTGAACCATCCATCTGTCCTAACAAAACTAATCAGTTTACCCTTCAGAGATGTTTCAACATTTTTAAACACACACCATCTTCATTCAACGACACCTTTACGTTCTGAGATCCCGTTTTTTTTTTTAAAAAGGGGACTTAAAAAAAAAAGAAAAACCAAATGAAATGGATGGGATTTTCCATTTATATATTTCTTGGTTTCTCCCCCCCCCCTCCTGGCTTTTCTCTCTGCTATGGTGACCACCTCCTAGTGCATGGCTTGGTGTGGATTTGCTATTGATATCAAAAACTGTTTATGGTCTGTTAAGAAAAGGGTGACGTGCTTTGGAAACCTTCCGTAAACTTTCTGAGGAGTTGCCCTAATGTTCTGAAGTAACTAACTGGTGATCAGTTTCTGAATCTAGCTCTAACTAACTGGGTTCAGCCTTGGACATCAGGTGTGCTGACAAAAATGAGAAGTTCTTGCACTACTAAACACTTTCTCCCAAACCCCCCCCCCCCTCAACTTTCCAGTTTTTATTTTAAACAAACTCTAACTTTTGTTAAAAAAAAACAAAACACGTTATCGGGCAGACTGACAGTCCTCCGTTTTGCATTGTATATCTTGTTGTCAGCTTCCCCGAGCCTCCAAAGATCCATTCTACATTCGTCCCCTTTGATCTCTCGTTTTCACACCTTACCCTTCCATATCTCTCATTTCCCTCTCCCCTGACTCTCAGTCTGGGGAAGGGTCTCGACCCGAAACTTCACCCATTCCTTCTGTCCGGCGATGCTGCCTGACCCGCTGAGTTACTCCAGCACTCTGTGAAACGTCACCTATCCATGTTCTCCACAGATGCTGCCTGACCCGCTGAGTTACTCCAGCATTGTGAAACGTCACCTATCCATGTTCTCCACAGATGCTGCCTGACCCGCTGAGTTATGGTGCAGCAGCATCTATGGAGCGAAGGAAATAGGCAACGTTTCGGGCCGAAACCCTTCTGGAAATAGGCAACGTTTCGGGCCGAAACCCGGAAGGATTTCGACCCGAAACGTTACCTATTTCCTTAGCTCCATAGATGCTGCTGCACCCGCTGAGTTACTCCAGCACTCTGTGAAACGTCACCTATCCATGTTCTCCACAGATGCTGCCTGACCCGCTGAGTTACTCCAGCACTCTGTGAAACGTCACCTATCCATGTTCTCCACAGATGCTGCCTGACCCGCTGAGTTACTCCAGCCTTCTGTGTCTAACATTTGGGTTAATTCTCTCTAGAGCTAAAATTTCTCTTTCATTTTACAGTGTAAAACCATTAATAATATGTATTTATAGTCTTTCAGCGTAAGGCTTTAAAACATTTTTCTTAACGCTGGATCATTTCAAAACTAAATCTTGATAATTCTGAAGATCTTGACATTTCAAAAATAAATCATCGTAAATAAATCGCGTTACTAACATTTTTGTTGGGTGAACAGAATTGTTAAGGGGATGGACTTTTTGTTGAAAGAAAATTTGTTCATGCGGATTTGAGGCTCCCGACTGAACCTGTGGAATTCTCATCCACAGAAGGCAGTGGAGGCCAATTCACCAGGATGTTTTCAACAGAGAGTTAGATATAACTCTTATTGGGACTGTCCCACTTAGGTGATTATTTTAGGCGACTAGGAGACATGTCTCCACGTGTTCGCCAGGGTGTCGCCTGTATGGTCGTGAGTCGTCTCCTCAGTCGCCCAAAGAGTTGTAGCGTGTTTTTAACATGTTGAACATAGAAACATAGAAACATAGAAATTAGGTGCAGGAGTAGAGGCCATGCGGCCCTTCGAGCCTGCACCGCCATTCAATATGATCATGGCTGATCATCCAACTCAGTATCCCGTACCTGCCTTCTCTCCATACCCCCTGATCCCCTTAGCCACAAGGGCCACATCTAACTCCCTCTTAAATATAGCCAATGAACTGTGTGGCCTCAACTACCCTCTGCGGCAGAGAGTTCCAGAGATTCACCACTCTCTGCGTGAAAAAAGTTCTTCTCACCTCGGTTTTAAAGGATTTCCCCCTTATCCTTAAGCTGTGGCCCTTGTCCTGGACTTCCCCAACATCGGGAGCAATCTTCCTGCATCTAGCCTGTCCAACCCCTTAAGAATTTTGTAAGTTTCTATAAGATCCCCTCTCAATGTCCTAAATTCTAGAGAGTATAAACCAAGTCTATCCAGTCTTTCTTCATAAGACAGTCCTGACATCCCAGGAATCAGTCTGGTGAACCTTCTCTGTACTCCCTCTATGGCAATAATGTCCTTCCTCAGATTTGGAGACCAAAACTGTACAAATTTTTTCGGTGACAGTCGCAACAGTGAGTTTGGCGCCAATGAGCGTAGCTTGACTTCTCCTGACGTAGGCACTGTCGTAGTTTTTTAAATTTTTATTTTTTATTTTATTAGAAGTTAATACAGTACAAAACAGTCCAGTGGAACCTAATTTTAGGTGCCAACTATGTAATACCGTAATCCATTCCATGTACAACCTCTAGTTTTATGTTATGACAAGGAAGTAAGTAAGACAAGTAAAAGAAAACAATAGAAAGAAGAAAAAGTGGAAAAATAGATGGTAGAGAGTAGAAAAACGTGAAGTGTGTATATAAAAAATAAAAAAGGAAGAGAGAAAGTGGAAAGTAGAAATAGAAGAGAAGGCCCCTTAAAAGAGAATTTTTCAAATCTGTATTCGGAGATGTAGATCTATCCGCGTCATGAACTGGAATCAGCAATCCTTACGGCACCGCTGCATCACATGATTCCAAAAAGTCGATGAAAGGAGACCAACTCCTTAAGAATTGGTCATATTTATCTATTAGTCGGAGTCTCATTTCTTCAAGGCGTGCTATGTCCATCATGTTCCTAATCCACATTTTAACAGTTGTATTTTTCCAAAATTTAAGTATCAATTTCTTTCCAATTATTAACCCATAATTTAAAAAAAACATGTTGGTCTTTATTTAAATTGGTATCTTCTCCTATTATTCCAAATATGATCCATTCCGTTTTGGGTTCTATTCTTGACTTGAAAAGCTTTGTAAATATATCAAATATATCGCTCCAAAATTTATTCAACTCGCTGTTGTTAGTTGTCACCAGGTGATGACTTCAGTTTTTTTTGTTGTTAAAGTAATGATTCTATTTCAAATGTTATGTCGAAGGTGAGGTGGGGCCATTCATTCGGCGACCTGCTCCGACTCTGACAGTCGCCTAAAAATAGCCTAAGTGGGACAAGCCCTTAAGGCTAACGGAATCAAGGGATATATTGGGAGAAAGCAAGGAATTGGGTACTGAATTTGGATGATCGGCCATGATCATATTGAATGGTGGTGCTGGCTCAAAGGGCCGAATGGCCTACTCTTACTCGGTGGTGGGGAAGATGCTGGAGTCAATTATAAAAGATGAGATAGCCGCACATTTGGATAGCAGTAACAGGATCGGTCCGAGTCAGCATGGATTTACGAAGAGGAAATCATGCTTGACTAATATTCTGAAATTTATTGAGGATGTAACTAGGCAAATTGACCAGGGGGAGCCAGTGGATGTAGTGTACCAGGACTTTCAGAAAGCATTTGATAAGGTCCCACATAGGAGATTAGTGGGCAAAATTAGGGCACATGGTATTGGGGGTAGAGTGCTGACATGGATAGAGAAGTGGTTGGCAGACAGGAAACAAAGAGTAGGGATTAACGGGTTCCTTTCATTATGGCAGGCAGTGACTAGTGGGGTACCGCAAGGCTCGGTGCTGGGACCGCAGCTATTTACAATATGCATCAATGATTTGGATGAAGGGATTCAAAGTAACATTAGCACGTTTGCAGATGACACAAAGCTGGGTGGCAGTGTGAACTGTGAGGAGGATGCTATGAGAATGCAGGGTGACTTGGACAGGTTGGGGGAGTGGGCAGATGCATGGCAGATGAAGTTTAATGCGGATAAATGTGAGGTTATCCACTTTGGTAGCAAAAACAGGAAGGCGGATTACTATCTAAATGGCGTCAAGTTGGGAAAAGGGGAAGAACAATGGGATCTGGGGGTCCTTGTTCATCAGTCTAGGAAAGTAAGCATGCAGGTACAGCAGGCAGTGAAGAAAGTGAATGGCATGTTGGCCTTCATAACAAGAGGAGTTGAGTATAGGAACAAAGAGGTCCTTCTGCAGTTGTACAGGGCCCTAGTGAGACCACACCTGGAGTATTGTGTGCAGTTTTGGTCCCCTAATTTGAGGAGGGACATTCTTGCTATTGAGGGAGTGCAGCGTAGGTTTACAAGGTTAATTCCCGGGATGGCGGGACTGCCATATGCTGAGAGAATGGGAGAGTCCAGAACCAGGGACCACACACAGTTTAAGAATAAGGAGTAAGCCATTTAGAACGGAGACGAGGAAACACTTTTTCTCACAGAGAGTGGTGAGTCTGTGGAATTCTCTGCCTCAGAGGGCGGTGGAGGCAGGTTCTCTGGATGCTTTCAAGAGAGAGCTAGACGGGGCTCTTAAAAATAGCGGAGTCAGGGGATATGGGGAGAAGGCAGGAACGGGGTATTCTGATTAGGGATGATCAGCCATGATCACATTGAATGGCGGTGCTGGCTCGAAGGGCCTTTGCCCCAGCTACCCTAGTCCCACTTGCCTGAACTTCGACCATATCCCTCCAAACTTGTCCTATCCATGTACCTGTCTAACTATTTCTTAAACGATGGGATAGTCCCAGCCTCAACTACCTCCTCTGGCAGCTCGTTCCATACACCCACCACCCTCTGTGTGAAAAAGTCACCCCTCAGATTCCCATTAAATCTTTTCCCCTTCACCTTGAACCCATGTCCTCTGGTCCTCGATTCCCCTACTCTGGGCAAGAGACTCTGTGCTCTACCTGATCTATTCCTCTCATGATTTTATACACCTCTATAAGATCATCCCTCATCCTCCTGCGCTCCAAGGAATAGAGACCCAGCCTACTCAACCTCTCCCTGTAGCTCACACCCTCTAGTCCTGGCAACATCCTCGTAAAAGTTTTCTGAACCCTTTCAAGCTTGACAATATCTTTACAATAACATGGTGCCCAGTAGCCTGTGCCATACAAGGCATTGGTGAGACCAAATCTGGAGTATGGTGCACAATTTTGGTCGCCCAATTATAGGAAGGATGTCAACAAAATAGAGAGAGTACAGAGGAGATTCACTAGAATGTTGCCTGGGTTTCAACAACTAAGTTACAGAGAAAGGTTGAATAAGTTAGGTCTTTATTCTCTGGAGCGCAGAAGGTTAAGGGGGGACTTGATAGAGGTCTTTAAAATGATGAGAGGGATAGACAGAGTTGATGTGGACAAGCTTTTCCCACTGAGAATAGGGAAGATTCCAACAAGAGGACATGACTTCAGAATTAAGGGACAGAAGTTTAGGGGTAACATGAGGGGGAACTTCTTTACTCAGAGAGTGGTAGCGGTGTGGAATGAGCTTCCAGTGGAAGTGGTGGAGGCAGGTTCGTTGGTATCATTTAAAAATAAATTGGATAGGCATATGGATGAGAAGGGATTGGAGGGTTATGGTATGAGTGCAGGCAGGTGGGACTAAGGGGGGAAAAAAGTTGTTGGCACGGACTTGTAGGGCCGAGATGGCCTGTTTCCGTGCTGTAATTGTTATATGGTTATATGGTTATATCTGGTTTTAGAATCTTCTACCTGGGGAACAAGACTGTAAGTGTTCCCTTTATCCACATCCCCGGTGATCTTGTGCACCTCAGCCTCCTCCTCTCCAAAGAAACTCGCAGGGCAAGTTTTTTACACAGAGGGTGGTGAGCAGCTGCAATGTGTTGCCAGGAGCCAAGATCCTACAGCGAGCAAGATAGTCCACTTGACCAAAAACACATAGTACGGTCGTGGGCAGATTCATGGGTCATTTTCGGCCCCATTTCCGTAACCGGCTTCCGTCTCCGCACCAAAGATCCCGTAGCGGAGCAAAGATACTAGCGCAGAGACGGAAGCCGGTTACGGAAACATCCTCGTGAAAATAAAAGTTATTTGGGAAAAATCTTCTCCTCATTTTCAGAATTTTAATTTATTAACACAAACTGTTCCCCCGTAAAGTTGATTACACTGCGAGTCGGGTCGGGTCGGGTCAGGTCGGGTCGGGTCGGATCGGGTCGGGTCGGGTCGGGTCGGATCGGGTTGGGTCGGGTCGGGTCGGGTCGGGTTACTGAAATGGATGAAAAAGTTGGATGATCAGCCATGATCATATTGAATGGCGGTGCAGGCTCGAAGGGCCAAATGGCCTCTACTCCTGCACCTATTTTCTATGTTTCTATGTTTCTAAAAAAGGTCCACGTTCCACTCCGTTGCGTACTACACGACAGCCCATTGCATTTAGCAGTCTATCTTCTAGAATTTTTTGAGAATTATCTTGCTCCACTATAGGATCTTTGGTCAGGAGTGGTGGTTGAGGCAGGCATTCAAAAGGCTTTTGGATGGCCACCTGGATATGCAGAGAGTGGAGGGCTATGGATCACGTGCAGGTGGATAGTAATGGTTGTTGCATTATGAAGGGCCTCTTGCTGTGCTGAACTGTTCTATTTTGAATGAATGAAAAGGTTTATTGGCCATGTATATTCACATACAAGCAGGCACGGAAATCGCTATCAAAACATGGCGGGGGGAACACAATTGGTGGCCGCGCGCACGCACACACACGCGAGGCTTTGGCCGTGGGCCCTGTGGACGGCAACATCGGGAGCTGACCCGGTTGGTGACCAGTCGACTCTGAACTCCAGCAACAGCAGCCTCGTCCTCCTCGAATCGTGGGGCTTGAATCGGCCCGTTCGCGGGGCCTTTCATCGCCCAGCGGGGACTGCAACATTCAGAGCCTCGAACGTCTCGATGCAGCAGTTTGATTGTAAGCCGCGCCGGGCGATGAAAGGCTCCACGAACGGGCCGATTCAGCCCTTAGAAAGCGGCTGATGAAGTCCGGATTACAAAACATGCGGGGGGGGGGGGGGGGGTGGGTATTGTCCCCCACCTCTCAAAGCAGGGGGGGGTGGTCGCATGTCCCCCCTGCACCCCCCCCCCCCAGGATTTCCATCCCACACATACAAGGAATTTGCCCTGGTGCTCCGCCCGCAAGTGACAACATGACATACAGTGACTGTTAGGAATGGCACATAAAACATTACATAGAAACATAGAAACATAGAAACATAGACAATAGGTGCAGGAGTAGAGGCCATTCGGCCCTTCGAGCCTGCACCATTCGCCATTCAATATGATCATGGCTGATCATCCAACTCAGTATCCCGTACCTGCCTTCTCTCCATACCCCCTGATCCCCTTAGCCACAAGGGCCACATCTAACTCCCTCTTAAATATAGCCAATGAACTGTGGCCTCGACTACCCTCTGCGGCAGAGAGTTCCAGAGATTCACCACTCTCTGCGTGAAAAAAAAGTTCTTCTCATCTCGGTTTTAAAGGATTTCCCCCTTATCCTTAAGCTGTGACCCCTTGCCCTGGACTTCCCCAACATCGGGAACAATCTTCCTGCATCTAGCCTGTCCAACCCCTTAAGAATTTTATACGTTTCTATAAGATCCCCTCTCAATCTCCTAAATTCACTGCCTAACACCCCAACCTCACCAACCTCTCCCTATAACACAAACCAGCAAGCCCAGGTAACATCTCTTCTGCACCCTTTCCAACTTGATGTCATCCTTAGGTCATAAGGCCATATGGAATAGGAGTAGAATTAGGCCATTCAGCCCATCAAGTCTACTCCACCATTCATCTATCTCTCCCTCCTAACCCCATTCTCCTGCCTTCTCCCCGTAACCCCAGATGCCCGTATCCTTGTGAGTAGGAAGCAATTTACAATAGCTCAGCGGGTCAGGCAGCATCGCCAGAGACAAGGAGTAGGTGATGTTTCGGGTCTGAAGAAAGGTCTCAACCTGAAACATTGCACATTGCTTTTCTCCAGAGATGCTTCTGACCCAGCTTGAGTTACTCCAGCTATCTGCATCTATCTTTGATCATGTCCTTGCATGCTTTGAGCACCCTGGCATCTGTTACATGCTGATCCAGATGATATTTTCCACATACAACCTATCGGTTAACCCTGTAGGTTTACATAGAAACATAGGTGTAGGAGTATTCAGCCCTTCTAGCCAGCACCGTCATTCAAAATGATCACGGCTGATCATCCAGAATCAATACCCCATTCCTGCTCTCTCCCCATATCCCTTGATTCTGTTAGCCCTAAGAGCTAAATATCTTTGAATACATCAAGTTGAAGGGGAAATTATTTCATAGGAATATGGTGGGTTTATGGAACAAGCTGCCAGAGGAGGTAGACAAAATTGCTGGAGAAACTCAGCGGATGCAGCAGCATCTATGGAGCAAAGGAAATAGGCAACGTTTCGGGCCGAAACCCTTCTTTAGACTGAGGTTGTTGTTGAGGCAGGGACTATCCCAACATTTAGGACAGGTTTTTAATTTAGTTTAGTTTAGTTTAGTTAGGTCTTTATTCTCTGGAGTGCAGAAGGTTAAGGGGGGACTTGATAGAGGTCTTTAAAAATGATGAGAGGGATAGACAGAGAGTTGATGTGGACAAGCTTTTCCCTTTGAGAATAGGGAAGATTCAAACAAGAGGACATGACTTCAGAATTAAGGGACAGAAGTTTAGGGGTAACATGAGGGGGAACTTCTTTACTCAGAGAGTGGTAGCGGTGTGGAATGAGCTTCCAGTGGAAGTGGTGGAGGCAGGTTCATTGGTATCATTTAAAAATAAATTGGATAGGCATATGGATGGGAAGGGAATGGAGGGTTATGGTATGAGTGCAGGCAGGTGGGACTAAGGGGAAAAAATTTGTTCGGCACGGACTTGTAGGGCCGAGATGGCCTGTTTCCGTGCTGTAATTGTTATATGGTTATATATATGTTATTAGAGATACAGCAGGGACACAGGCCCTTCAGCCCACCTAGTCCGCGCTAACCAGCGATCACGGGGAGAACGTGCAAACTCCGTACAGACAGCACCCGTAGACTGGCTCGAACCCGAGTCTCCGGTGCTGTAAGCGCTGTAAAGGGCCTGTCCCAATGTACGAGGTAATTCAAGAGTTCTCCCGAATTTTCCCCTGATTCGAACTCGGAGAATGTCCGTAGCTGGTCCGTAGGAGTTCGTGGATGTCCCGTAGCGGCTCGTACGAGTAAAATATTTTTCATCACGAGTATTTTTTCGCTCGTGGACATTTTTCACAGCTTTGAAAAAACGTCACGAGTTAACCGGATTTCCCGAGTACCTACTCGTACGAACCGCTACGGGACATCCACAAACTCCTACGGACCCGCTACGGACATTCTCCGAGTTCGAATCCAGAAAACTCGGGAGAAACATAGAAACATAGAAATTAGGTGCAGGAGTAGGCCATTCGGCCCTTCGAGCCTGCACCGCCATTCAATATGATCATGGCTGATCATCCAACTCAGTATCCCGTACCTGCCTTCTCTCCATACCCCCTGATCCCCTTAGCCACAAGAGCCATATCTAACTCCCTCTTAAATATAGCCAATGAACTGGCCTCAACTACCCTCTGTGGCAGAGAGTTCCAGAGATTCACCACTCTCTGTGTGAAAAAAGTTCTTCTCATCTCGGTTTTAAAGGATTTCCCCCTTATCCTTAAGCTGTGACCCCTTGTCCTGGACTTCCCTAACATCGGGAACAATCTTCCTGCATCTAGCCTGTCCAACCCCTTAAGAATTTTGTAAGTTTCTATAAGATCCCCTCTCAATCTCCTAAATTCTAGAGAGTATAAACCGAGTCTATCCAGTCTTTCTTCATAAGACAGTCCTGACATCCCAGGAATCAGTCTGGTGAACCTTCTCTGCACTCCCTCTATGGCAATAATGTCCTTCCTCAGATTTGGGGAGCAAAACTGTTCAACAGAACTCTTGAATTACCTCTTACAGTGGGACAGGCCCTTAAGGCAGCAACTCTACCACTGCGCCACCGTGCCACACAACGTTTGGAGGGATATGAACCAAGGTGGGACTAGTGTAGACGGGACATGTGGCCGGTGTGAGCAAGATGGGCCCTAGGGCCTGTTTCCATGCTGTGTCACTCTATGACAACCTGATTTAATACACCAGTTTCCCCCGATCTTCTGAAACATCTCTGTCAAACTAAATGTGGCTCAAAAGTCCTCTTTACACAAGCTTTCAGGAAATTGGCCCCATTTTGTGCTTGGTTAGAAATGGAGCAGGGAGGTTCTACTGCAGTTGTACAGGGTCTTGGTGAGGCCACACCTGGAGTATTGAGTACAGTTTTGGTCTCCTAATCTGAGGAAAGACATTCTTGCCATAGAGGGAGTACAGAGAAGGTTCACCAGACTGATTCCTGGGATGTCAGGACTTTCATATGAAGAATGACTGGATAGACTCGGCTTGTACTCGCTAGAATTTAGGAGATTGAGGGGGGATCTTATAGAAACGTACAAAATTCTTAAGGGGTTGGACAGGCTAGATGCAGGAAGATTGTTCCCGATGTTGGGGAAGTCCAGAACAAGGGGTCACACAGTTTAAGGATAAGGGGGAAATCCTTTAAAACCGAGATGAGGAAAACTTTTTTCACACAGAGAGTGGTGAATCTCTGGAACTCTCTGCCGCAGAGGGTAGTTGAGGCCACACAGTTCATTGGCTATATTTAAGAGGGAGTTAGATGTGGCCCTTGTGGCATTTTCTATCTTGTGTAAGAAGGTTATAGGGGTTATATTGAGCAGCGAACAACATTATCACTCACCCTGTGGTAGAGACTCAGTCTTTCCAAAATTGGCACATTAAATATTAACAATTTTCCATTCAAAAATTAATATTCTTTTCCACCTGCAATCAATAATGCAGACTGCTGACTTTTAACAAGAAAGACAAATATAAAGCACAGTAAACATGTTCCCGATGTTGGGGGAGTCCACAGTTTAAGAATAAGGGGTAGGCCATTTAGAACGGAGACGAGGAAGTTTAGAAGGATGAGAGGGGATCTTATTGAAACATATAAGATTATGAAGGGTTTGGACATGCTAGAGGCAGGAAACATGCTCCCGATGTTGGGGGAGTCCTGAACCAGGGGCCACACAGTTTAAGAATAAGGAGTAAGCCATTTAGAACGGAGACGAGGAAACACTTTTTCTCACAGAGAGTTGTGAGTCTGTGGAATTCTCTGCCTCAGAGGGCGGTGGAGGCCGGTTCTCTGGATGCTTTCAAGAGAGAGCTAGATAGGGCTCTTAAAGATAGCGGAGTCAGGGGATATGGGGAGAAGGCAGGAAGGGGGGGTACTGATTGGGGATGATCAGCCATGATCACAATGAATGGCGGTGCAGGCTCGAAGGGCCGAATGGCCTCTACTCCTGCACCTATTGTCTATGTTTCTGCTTCTTTTAAAATGAGAGGATTTGTAGGCCACAGAGTGTCATGGTGGCACAGCGGTAGAGTTGCTGCCTCACAGCGCCAGAGACCTGGGCTCCATCCTGTCTACAGCTGCTGTCTTTGGAGAGTTTGCACGTTCTCCCCGTGACCTGTGTGGGTTTCCTCCAGGATCACCGGTTTCCCCCCACACTCCAAAGACGTGCGGGTTTGTAGGTTAATTGGCTTTGGTGTAAATGTACATTGTCCCCTAGTGTGTGTGTAAGATAGTGTTAGTGTGCACAATTTCACAAGTGATCAGGGCAGGAGTAGGTGTTATCAGATTACTAAGGGGGGGAGAGTGGAATGTGGCACCTGATCACTTCTTATTGATCACAACTTACTGGAGATTACTTAAAAACAAAAGGTCACAAAGTCGTTAGTGATAGGAGCTGATTTAGGCCATTCGGCCCATCAAGTCTACTCCACCATTCAATCATGGCTGATCTATCTCTCCCTCCTAACCCCATTCTCCTGCCTTCTCCCCATCACCCCCCGACACCAGTACTAATCAAGAATCTGTCTATCTCTGCCTTAAATATGCCCACTGACTTGGCCGTCTGTGGCAAAGAATCCCACAGATTCACCACCCTCTGGGATGTCAGGACTGTCTTATGAAGAAAGACTGGATAGACTTGGTTTATACTCTCTAGAATTTAGGAGATTGAGGGGGGATCTTATAGAAACTTACAAGATTCTTAAGGGGTTGGACAGGCTAGATGCAGGAAGATTGTTCCCGATGTTGGGGAAGTCCAGGACAAGGGGTCACAGCTTAAGGATAAGGGGGAAATCCTTTAAAACCGAGATGAGAAGAACTTTTTTCACACACAGAGTGGTGAATCTCTGGAACTCTCTGCCGCAGAGGGTAGTTGAGGCCACAGTTCATTGGCTATATTTAAGAGGGAGTTAGATGTGGCCCTTGCGGCTAAGGGGATCAGGGGGGTATGGAGAGAAGGCAGGTACGGGATACTGAGTTGGATGATCAGCCATGATCATATTGAATGGCGGTGCAGGCTCGAAGGGCCGAATGGCCTACTCCTGCACCTAATTTCTATGTTTGTGGCAAAGAATTCCACAGATTCACCGCCCTCTGGCTAAAGAAATTCCTCCTCATCTCCTTCCTAAAGGAATGTCCTTTATTTCTGAGGCTGTGACCTCTAGTCCTAGACTCTCCCACTAGTGGAAACGTGGTGGAATGTTGATGCAGGTACATTCCTTCCTGGGGGTAGGCACGACTTTTCATCATCCATACTTCACAGCCCTTGTAAAAACTGGTCCTAATAAGCCATACATATATACAGTATATATTTTAAAACACTGCAAATTGAAGATCACAAATCAAAGGTTTAAAAATATTCTCAAAGCAGTGGAAGTATTTTTTGTAGACAGACACAAAATGCTGGAGTAACTCAGTGGGACAGGCAGCATCATCTCTGGAGAGGAGGAATGGATGATGTTTCGGGTCGAGACCCTTCTTCAGACTGAGGGGTTTTTTTTCCGACCTCCCATGCAGCACGGCGACTTTCTGATGAGTTTTACAAGGTGTCAAAAAGTTCAGGATTCCAGTCGTATATGCAGCATTTAAGTGCAAAGACCAGGCAGGCGCAGGGGAAGATAGCTGTGCTTGCCGGAGGTCAAATATTTCCACCCTGTGAAATCACACTGGGGGTTCGTCAGGCCTGTGCGTGATCTCCGAACATCCACAGTGTTCCCATCCTTGACCTTCCCTCCAACACAAGGTCGGAGCTCAGGTCCTTGCCGAGGGTTGAGGAATGCTCAAATGTGTTCACATTTCTCATCAGCGTAACGCCTGCCTGCAGCAGGTGGCAAACAACATTCAAGACACGGTTTGGAGTCGTGGCCGATACATTTAGAGTTGTCCACCTCATCTGCTCCGAACAAGCTGGCATTCTGGGCTAAAGGCGGACACAGAGAGCTGGAGTAACTCAGCGGGTCAGACGGCATCTCACTCAGGCCCCAAAACTAGTGGGGTACCGCAAGGCTCAGTGCTGGGACACCAGCTATTTACAATATATATTAATGATCTGGATGAGGGAATTGAAGGCAATATCTCCAAGTTTGCAGATGACACTAAGCTGGGGGGCAGTGTTAGCTGTGAGGAGGATGCTAGGAGACTGCAAGGTGACTTGGATAGGCTGGGTGAGTGGGCAAATGTTTGGCAGATGCAGTATAATGTGGATAAATGTGAGGTTATCCATTTTGGTGGCAAAAACAGGAAAGCAGACTATTATCTAAATGGTGGTCGACTAGGAAAAGGG
The DNA here is from genome assembly GCF_028641065.1 of Leucoraja erinaceus. Taxonomy (NCBI): domain Eukaryota; kingdom Metazoa; phylum Chordata; class Chondrichthyes; order Rajiformes; family Rajidae; genus Leucoraja; species Leucoraja erinaceus. The sequence goes on along the minus strand of NC_073384.1, from coordinate 376,714 downwards.
GAGATGCAGCGAGACCTGGGTGTCATGGTACACCAGTCATTGAAAGTAGGCATGCAGGTGCAGCAGGCAGTGAAGAAAGCGAATAGTATGTTAGCTTTCATAGCAAAAGGATTTGAGTATAGGAGCAGGGAGATTCTACTGCAGTTGTACAGGGTCTTGGTGAGACCACACCTCGAGTATTGCGTACAGTTTTGGTCTCCTAATCTGAGGAAGGACATTCTTGCCATAGAGGGAGTGCAGAGAAGGTTCACCAGACTGATTCCTGGGATGTCAGGACTGTCTTATGAAGAAAGACTGGATAGACTTGGTTTATACTCTCTAGAATTTAGGAGACTGAGAGGGGATCTTATAGAAACTTACAAAATTCTTAAGGGGTTGGACAGGCTAGATGCAGGAAGATTGTTCCCGATGTTGGGGAAGTCCAGGACAAGGGGTCACAGCTTAAGGATAAGGGGGAAATCCTTTAAAACCGAGATGAGAAGAACTTTTTTCACACAGAGAGTGGTGAATCTCTGGAACTCTCTGCCGCAGAGGGTAGTTGAGGCCAGTTCATTGGCTATATTTAAGATCTGACAAACCAAGGCCTGGATAGAGTGGATGTGGAGAGGATATTCCCATTAGCGGGAGAGTCTAGGACAAGGATTAAAGGACGTTCCTTTAGGAAGGAGAGAAAGGAGCAGCTGGGCTTGTATACTCTGGAATTTAGAAGGATGAGAGGGCATCTTATTGAAACATATAAGATTATGAAGGGTTTGGACACGCTAGATGCAGGAAACATGTTCCCGATGTTGGGGAGTCCAGAACCAGGGGCCACACAGTTTAAGAATAAGGGGTAAGGCATTTAGCGGAGGAAACACTTTTTCTCACAGAGAGTGGTGAGTCTGTGGAATTCTCTGCCTCAGAGGGCGGTGGAGGCAGGTTCTCTGGATGCTTTCAAGAGAGAGTTAGATAGGGCTCTTAAAGATAGCGGAGTCAGGGGATATGGGGAGAAGGCAGGAACAGGGTACTGATTGGGGATGATCAGCCATGATCACATTGAATGGCGGTGCTGGCTCGACGGGCCGAATGGCCTACTCCTGATCCCTTTAGCCACAAGTGCCACATCTAACTCCCTCTTAAATATGGCCAATGAGCTGGCCTCAACTACCTTCTGTGGCAGGGAATTTCCACAGATTCACCACTCTCTGTGTGAAAAAAAATGTTTTCCTCATCTTGGTCCTAAAAGACTTCCCCCTTATCCTTCCCCCTTGTTCTGGACTTCCCCAACATCGGGAACAATCTTCCTGCATCTAGCCTGTCCAACCCATTAAGAATTTTGTAAGTTTCTATAAGATCCCTCCTCAATCTTCTAAATTCTAGCGAGTACAAGCCGAGTCTATCCAGTCTTTCTTCATATGAAAGTCCTGACATCCCAGGAATCAGTCTGGTGAACCTTCTCTGCACTCCCTCTATGGCAATAATGTCCTTCCTCAGATTTGGAGACCAAAACTGTACGCAATACTCCAGGTGTGGTCTCATCAAGACCCTGTACAACTGCAGTAGAACCTCCCTATCTACAGAGTCAAAAGAGATGGGGGAGATATTGAACAATTTATTTTCTTCGGTATTCAACAAGGAGAAGGATATTGAATTATGTGAGGAAAGGGAAACAAGTAGAGTAGCTATGGAAACTATGAGATTCAAAGTAAAAGAAATACTGACACCTTTGAGAAATATAAAAGTGGATAAGTCTCCAGGTCCGGACAGGATATTCCCTAGGACATTGAGGGAAGTTAGTGTAGAAATAGCAGGGGCTATGACAGAAATATTTCAAATGTCATTACAAACGGGAATAGTGCTGGAGGATTGGCGTACTGCGCATGTTGTTCCATTGTTTAAAAAGGGGTCTAAGAGTAAACCTAGCAATTATAGACCTGTTAGTTTGACGTCAGTGGTGGGCAAATTAATGGAAAGGATACTTAGAGATAATATATATAAGCATCTGGATAAACAGGGTCTGATTAGGAACAGTCAACATGGATTTGTGCCTGGAAGGTCATGCTTGACTAATCTTCCTGAATTTTTTGAAGAGGTTACTCGGGAAATTGATGAGGGTAAAGCAGTGGATGTTGTCTATATGGACTTTAGTAAGGCCTTTGACAAGGTTCCTCATGGAAGGTTGGTTAAGAAGATTCAATTGTTGGGTATTAATGGTGGAGTAGCAAGATGGATTCAACAGTGGCTGAATGGGAGATGCCAGAGAGTAATGGTGGATGGCTGTTTGTCAGGTTGGAGGCCAGTGACTAGTGGGGTGCCACAGGGATCTGTGTTGGGCCCACTGTTGTTTGTCATGTACATCAATGATCTGGATGATGATGTGGTAAATTGGATTAATAAGTATGCAGATGATACTAAGATAGGTGGGGTTGTGGATAATGAAGTAGAGTTTCAAAGTCTACAGAGAGATTTATGCCAGTTGGAAGAGTGGACTGAAAGATGGCAAATGGTGTTTAATGCTGATAAATGTGAGATGCTACACCTTGGCAGGACAAATCAAAATAGGACGTACATGGTAAATGGTAGGGAATTGAAGAATGCAGGTGAACAGAGGGATCTGGGAATAACTGTGCACAGTTCCCTGAAAGTGGAATCTCATGTAGATAGGGTGGTAAAGAAAGCTTTTGGTGTGCTGGCCTTTATAAATCAAAGCATTGAGTATAGAAGTTGGGATGTTATGTTAAAATTGTACAAGGCATTGGTGAGGCCAATTCTGGAGTATGGTGTACAATTTTGGTCGCCTAATTATAGGAAGGATGTCAACAAAATAGAGAGAGTACAGAGGAGATTTACTAGAATGTTGCCTGGGTTTCAGCAACTAAGTTACAAAGATAGGTTGAACAAGTTAGGGCTTTATTCTTTGGAGCGCAGAAGGTTAAGGGGGGACTTGATAGAGGTCTTTAAAATGATGAGAGGGATAGACAGAGTTGACGTGGATAAGCTTTTCCCACTGAGAGTAGGGAAGATTCAAACAAGGGGACATGACATGAGAATTAAGGGACAGAAGTTTAGGGGTAACATGAGGGAGAACTTCTTTACTCAGAGAGTGGTAGCTGTGTGGAATGAGCTTCCAGTGAAGGTGGTGGAGGCAGGTTTGTTGGTATCATTTAAAAATAAATTGGATAGTTATATGGACGGGAAAGGTATGGAGGGTTGTGGTCTGAGCGCAGGTATATGGGACTAGGGGAGATTATGTGTTCGGCACGGACTAGAAGGGTCGAGATGGCCTGTTTCCGTGCTGTAATTGTTATATGGTTATATGGTTATATGGTTATATGACTAGTGTAGATGGGATATATTGTGTGTTATGATTGTGTTTATAATTTGTTTGGTTGTTTTGTTGTTTGTCTTTTGCACAAAAGTCCGCGAGCATTGCCACTTTCATTTCACTGCACATCTCGTATGTGTATGTGACAAATAAACTTGACTTGACTTGACTTGACTTGGTCGGTGTGGGCAAGTTGGGCTGAAGGGCCTGTTTCCATACTGTATCACTCTATGACTAGTGTAGCTGGGACATTGTTGGCCGGTGTGGGCATGTTGGGCTGAAGGGCCTGTTTCCATACTGTATCACTCTATGACTAGTGTAGCTGGGACACTGTTGGCCGGTGTGGGCAAGTTTTGCCGAAGGGCCTGTTTCCACACTGTATCACTCTATGACTCCGCAATAGTCTCTCCATTGTCGGGTTCCTGTAAGACTAACACAAGTTGAAGATGACCCAAGGGTGAAGTGTTAGACCTCGGCAAGAGTCAAGCCTCTTGATAAATACCTGGTAACCCTGTGAGGAGGTTTCAGAAAGAGGGCTGAGCCCGAAAGTATTTCTTACAGGGGCATCCGCATTGTTATTTAATACAAGGATACATTTTAACAAAGGGACAGCCTTTATTATTTACCTTGGCCTTCCGCCATTTCATTTTATTTTTATGATGCATGTTACATTTGACATTCCCTTGAAGCCATGTTCCAGGCCAAATAGCTCAGAGTTTAATATAATCTCAAGGTTCCGCCAATCCCCCCAGGGCTGCTCCAACGAAACGCGGAGAAAGCTTACATCCGCATGAGACGTTGTTTTGGAAAAAAAAGAAAATTAGAAGCACCAAAAAACATGTTTTATTTTTAGTAAATTGTGCAAAAAATTGTACAAAAATTATTTTCGTGTGGGAAATTCCCTGATCACTCACCTTGACATCGAGGGGGAAACCCATCAGCCCCGCGGTGAATGTATAACAGAATATGTCATCACCAGGTCACCAAGACTCAGTAGAACTGCTGCCTCTGGAAACATAGAAACATGGACAATATGTGCAGGAGGAGGCCATTCGGCCCTTCGAGCCAGCACCGCCATTCATTGTGATCATGGCTGATCATCCCCAATCAGTACCCCGTTCCTGCCTTCTCCCCATATCCCCTGACTCCGCTATCTTTAAGAGCCCTATCTAGCTCTCTCTTGAAACCATCCAGAGAACCGGCCTCCACCGCCCTCTGAGGCAGAGAATTCCACAGACAGACGACACGTTATGAATTGTTAAAGACACTTGGACAGGTCCATGGGCTGGAAGGGTTTGGAAAGACATGGGCCAAATGCTGGTGGATGGGATTAAAGCACAATGTGCCAACTTGGTTGGCATGGACAAGGTTGTGCCCCACAGGGCAATCACTCAATGGGGCATGAGTAGGTGAGTCAGATGCTGTGGGATGTACCTAGTCTGTGATGTGCCTTGTAGCTACAACCTTTATGTGGGTGTTCCATTTAGCTGCTGGTTAATAACCATATAATATAACCATATAACAATTACAGCACGGAAACAGGCCATCTCGACCCTTCTAGTCCGTGCCGAACACGTATTCTCCCCTAGTCCCATATACTTGCGCTCAGACCATAACCCTCCATTCCCTTCCCGTCCATATAACTATCCAATTTATTTTTAAATGATAAAAACGAACCTGCCTCCACCACCTTCACTGGAAGCTCATTCCACACAGCTACCACTCTCTGAGTAAAGATGTTCCCCCTCATGTTACCCCTAAACTTCAGTCCCTTAATTCTCAAGTCATGTCCCCTTGTTTGAATCTTCCCTACTCTCAGTGGGAAAAGCTTATCCACGTCAACTCTGTCTATCCCTCTCATCATTTTAAAGACCTCTATCAAGTCCCCCCTTAACCTTCTGCGCTCCAGAGAATAAAGACCTAACTTATTCAACCTATCTCTGCAACTTAGTTGCTGAAACCCAGGCAACATTCTAGTAAATCTCCTCTGTACTCTCTCTATTTTGTTGACGATGGAAGTCCCTTGGCTGTTTTTCCAATAGCCATCAAATCAATTTCTTGCTGGACAAAAATACTATTTCCTGTTCCACCTTCCCCTGCTGGCAATCCTATCCACACACACCGACTGCCCCTTTTAAAATTATTTATTTACTTTCAGCGTTTGCAAGTTTCCTGAGCCAAGCGCTAGCGATGTTTGGTGAGCAGAGTTGGCTCGGGGAACTACACAAAATGCTGGAGTAACTCAGCGGGACAGGGCAGCATCTCTGGGGAGAAGCAGTGGGTGACGTTTCGGGTCGAGACCCTCCTTCGGACTGTATCACAGAGAGATAAGGAAGTGTAAGGGGTGAAAACTAGACAAAGGGGATGGCGATCAAGGAGAGATGAAGACTAGATCATTGATAGCTGGGAGAAGGTTACAACAAAGCAAAGAGAGGTAAAATATAAATGAGGACAGTCAGACTGGTGGGAGAACTGGGAAGGGGGTGTGGGTGGAGAGAGAGAGGGAAAACAAGGGTTATCTGAAGTTAGAGAAGTCAATGTTCATACCGCTGGGGTGTAAACTACCCAAAGGAAATATGAGGTGCTGCTCCTCCAATTTGCGCTGGGCCTCACTCTGGCCATGGGGGAGGCCCAGGACAGAAAGGTCAGTGTGGGAATGGGAGGGGGAGTTGAAGTGCTGGGCCACTGGGAGATCAGGTTGGCTATTGCGGACTGAGCGGAGGTGTTGGGCGAAACGATCGCCAAGCCTACGCTTGGTCTTCCGGACTAGAAGGGCCGAGATGGCCTGTTTCCGTGCTGTAATTGTTATATAGTTATAAGGTTATATGGTCTCGCCGATAAATAGGAGTTAGAAACATAGAAATTAGGTGCAGGAGTAGAGGCCATTTGGCCCTTCGAGCCTGCACCGCCATTCAATATGATCATGGCTGATCATCCAACTCAGTATCCCGTACCAGCCTTCTCTCCATACCCCCTGATCCCCTTAGCCACAAGGGCCACATCTAACTCCCTCTTAAATATAGCCAATGAACTGGCCTCGACTACCCTCTGCGGCAGAGAGTTCCAGAGATTCACCACTCTCTGTGTGAAACAAGTTCTTCTCATCTCGGTTTTAAAGGATTTCCCCCTTATCCTTAAGCTGTGACCCCTTGTCCTGGACTTCCCCAACATCGGGAACAATCTTCCTGCATCTAGCAACATCTTCAGAGCTCTGGGTTTAGACAAGAGAGCGGAAACAGGCCCTTCGACCCACCGAGTCCATGCTGGCCATCGATCACCCGTCCACAGTAGTTCTAACATATCCCACATTCTCATCCACTTGCTGCACACTGGGGGCAACTTACAGGGGTTAATTTACCTGGTAACGCCCATCTTACAGGAGAGATGTCACCAAAATAGAGAGAGTACAGAGGAGATTTACTAGAATGTTGTCTGGGTTTCAGAAACTAAGTTACAAAGAAAGTTTGAACAAGTTAGGGCTTTATTCTCTGGAGCGCAGAAGGTTAAGGGGGGACTTGATAGAGGTTTTTAAAATGATGAGAGGGATAGACAGAGTTGACGTGGATAAGCTTTTCCCACTGAGAATAGGGAAGATTCAAACAAGAGGACATGACTTCAGAATTAGGGGACAGAAGTTTAGGGGTAACATGAGGGGGAACTTCTTTACTCAGAGAGTGGTGGCTGTGTGGAATGAGCTTCCAGTGGAAGTGGTGGAGGCAGGTTCGTTTTTATCATCTAAAAATAAATTGGATAGTTATATGGACGGGAAAGGAATGGAAGGTTATGGTCTGAGCGCAGGTATATGGGACTAGGGGAGAGTACGTGTTCGGCACGGACTAGAAGGGCCAAGATGGCCTGTTTCCGTGCTGTAATTGTTATATGGTTATATATGGTTATAACACTCCTCCTCCTCCACTAGTGATGGCTCCTTCTCCCATCTCCAACACTCCTCTTCTCTTGGACCCCACCTCAACGAATTCTCGGCCCTCAATGAAGACGAGCCCTTCTTCCGTCGCCTCCACCTTCGGCAATTTTTCCGAACGTAAAGAGACCTCCCCCGCCAGTGACAACCCGTAAAACCACAAAACCATTCGACATCGGAGCCATTCGGCCCATCGAGCCTATACTCCGCCATTCAATTATGGCTGATCTATTTTCCCTCTCAACCCCATTCTCCCGCCTTCTCCCCGTAACCAAGGATGCTCTTCCCAATCAAGAACTGCATCCGCTGCTCTAGATGTCAGCTGATTTACATCGGGGAGACTAAGCCTAGGTTGGGCGATCGTTTCGCCGAACACCTCCGCTCAGTCCGCAATAACCAACCTGAACTCCCGGTGGCTCAGCAGTTCAACTCCCCCTCCCATTCCCAATCCGACCTCTCTGTCCTGGGTCTCCTCCATTGCCAGAGTGAGCAACACCGGAAATTGGAGGAACAGCACCTCATATTCCGCCTGGGTTGCTTGCGTCCGGATGGCACGAACATTGAATTCTCCCAATTTTGCTAGCCCTTGCTGTCTCCTCCCCTTCCTTAACCCTCGAGCTGTCTCCTCCCATCCCCTGCCCTTGGGCTCCTCCTCCTCCCCTTTTTCCTTCCTTCTCCCCTCCCACCCCCCATCAGTCTGAAGAAGGGTTTCAGCCCGAAACGTTGCCTATTTCCTTCGCTCCATAGACGCTGCTGCACCCGCTGAGTTTCTCCAGCATTTTTGTGTACCTGAGAACTTATCTACCTCAGCCTTAAAAATACCCAATGACCTGGCCTCCACAGCCTTCAGTGGCAATGAGTTCAACAGATTCACCACCCTGTGGCCAAAGAAATTCCTCCTCATCTCCTTCCCAAAGGAACGTCGTTCTCCCGTCTCCAACAATCCTTGTCCTTCTGCCAGCTTTCATTCCCTGCAGTCAGTCTGAAGAAGGTCCCCGACCCAAAACGTCACCTATCCATGTTCTCCACAGATGCTGCCTGACCCGCTGAGTTACTCCAGCACTCTGTGGAGAACATGGATAGGTGACGTTTCACAGAGTGCTGGAGTAACTCAGCGGGTCAGGCAGCATCTAGGAGAACATGGATAGGTGACGTTTCACAGAGTGCTGGAGTAACTCAGCGGGTCAGGCAGCATCTGTGGAGAACATGGATAGGTGACGTTTTCACAGAGTGCTGGAGTAACTCAGCGGGTCAGGCAGCATCTGTGGAGAACATGGATAGGTGACGTTTCACAGAGTGCTGGAGTAACTCAGCGGGTGCAGCAGCATCTATGGAGCTAAGGAAATAGGTAACGTTTCGGGCCGAAACCCTTCCAGGTTTCGGCCCGAAACATTGCCTATTTCCAGAAGGATTTCGGCCTGAAACGTTGCCTATTTCCTTAGCTCCATAGATGTTGCTGCACCATAACTCAGCGGGTCAGGCAGCCATCTCGGGTCTAGTCTGAAGAAGGGTCCCAACCCGAAACGTCACCTATCCATGTTCTCCACAGATGCTGCCTGACCCGCTGAGTTACTCCAGCACTCTGTGAAACGTCACCTATCCATGTTCTCCACAGATGCTGCCTGACCCGCTGAGTTACTCCAGCACTCTGTGTCTATCTTCGATTGTAACCAGCATCTGCAGTTCTTTCTTACACGTGTGTTAGGGTGAAAACGAGTACAGCCGCCCACCTTGAAGCCGGCACGATTTGGGTGGGGGAGGGACGGAGAGAGAGGGGTGGCTGGACAGCACACAACAAAAGCCTTTCACTGTACCTCGGTACACGTGACAATAAACTAAACTGACCTCCCAGTCCCCTGTGCAGCGTGATTTGGGGAGTGTGTATGTAAACTGAATCCCATTATGTTTCTTTTCATCTTGTGGAGGGATTAATCTAACATGCCTGGTTCTCTAGTTTAATGTGTATGGAGTTCACAACGTGACATAGTGAAGTCATTTAACACTTCATAATTCATTCAAAGGGCATTCTGATCCTTGCAAGTCAAACTCGAAGCATTGCAGTTCATTTTCTAAAATATTTAGCACATCGGTTTAATTTGTGGCCGGCTGATAATTCACATCTAGAACCACTGTTGCTTACACATGACATAAAAAGTGATATATCTCCACTTAGCTCTGTATATATAATCGTAGGATTCCTCTCATAATTAATACACTTATAACCATATAACCATATAACAATTACAGCACGGAAACAGGCCATCTCGACCCTTCTAGTCTGTGCCGAACACATAATCTCCCCAAGTCCCATCTACCTGCGCTCACACCATAACCCTCCATTCCCTTCCCGTCCATATAACTATCCAATTTAGTTTTTTAAATGATAAAAACGAACCTGCCTCCACCACTTCACTGGAAGCTCATTCCACACAGCCACCACTCTCTGAGTAAAGACGTTCCCCCTCATGTTACCCCTAAACTTCAGTCCCTTAATTCTCAAGTCATGTCCCCTTGTTTGAATCTTCCCTACTCTCAGTGGGAAAAGCTTTCCCACGTCAACTCTGTTCCACTTCAATGGCACGGTGGCGCAGCGGTAGAGTTGCTGCCTCACGGCGCCAGAGACCCGGGTTCCATCCCGTCTACGGGCGCTGTCTGTACGGAGTTTGCACGTTCTCCCCGTGACCTGTGCGGGTTTTCTCCGAGATCCTCCCACACTCCAAAGACGTGCAGGTTTGTTGGTTACTTGGCTTGGTATAAAAATGTATGTTGCCCTTAGTGCGTGTGAAATAATGTTAGTGTGTGTACGGGGATCGCTGGCCGGCACGGGACTGGTGGGCCGAAGGGCCTGTTTCCGCGCTGTATCTCTAAACGTAAACTAAACAAAGCTAAACTAAACACATTGTGTCTATCCTAATGTGAAGGTGGAGGAACATAGAACTAGGTGTTCAGTGGTCAGGCAGAATAGATTAGACCTGCGTGGGTTTTCTCCGGGTGCTCTGGTTTCCTCCCACACTCCAAAGATCTACAGGTTTGTAGGTTAATTGGCTTGGTGTAAATGTTAAATTGTCCGTAGGGTAGTATAAGTGTGTGGGGATCGCTGGGCAGCATGGATTTGATGGGCCGAATGGCCTGTTTCGGCGCTGTAACTCTAAACTACACTAAAAGAAGGAAGCTCCCAGGGCAGAAGTAACATTCTGTTTAGGAAGGAATTGGTTTAAACCGAAGACAGGCACAAAATGCTGGAGTAACTCAGCGGGACAGGCGGCATCTCTGGAGAGAAGGAATAGGTGACGTCTTGGGTTGAGACCCTTCTTCGGACTGAGACTCAGGGGAGAGGGAAACGAGAGATCTAGACAGTGATGTAGAGAGATATAGAACAAATGAATGAAAGATATGCAAAAATGAATATGCAACGATCAAGGAAAAGTGGAGCCCACAATGGTCCATTGTTGGCTGGGGAGCAGGAGTCAGGTTTTCTGAGTTCCCGCATTTTGTCTAACAATTGATGTTCCGGCATCCTCTAATGGCGAATTTGGTTTAGTTTAGTTTAGAGATACAGCGCGGAAACAGGCCCTTCGGCCCACCGAGTCCGTGCCGACCAGCGATCCCCGCACGCTAACACTATCCTACACACACACACTGGGGACAATTTACATTTACACCAAGCCAATTAACCTACAAACCTGCACGTCTTTGGAGTGTGGGAGGAAACCGAAGATCTCGGAGAAAACCCACGCAGGTCACGGGGAGAACGTGCAAACTCCTTACAGACAGCGCCCGTAGTCGGGATCGAACCCGGGTCTCCGGTGCTGCAAGCGCTGTAAGGCAGCGACTCTACCCACTGCACCGCCGTGCTGTCCACGAGAACATAGAAAGTGTATTGTACAAAACCTTCTCTGGATACTTTCAAGAGAGAGCTAGATAGAGCTCTTAAAGATAGCGGAGTCAGGGGATATGGGGAAAAGGCAGGAACGGGGTACTGATTGGGGATGATCACCATATAACCATATAACAATTACAGCACGGAAACAGGCCATCTCGGCCCTACAAGTCCGTGCCGAACAAATGTTTTTTCCCCTTAGTCCCACCTGCCTGCACTCATACCATAACCCTCCATTCCCTTCTCATCCATATGCCTATCCAATTTATTTTTAAATGATACCAATGAACCTGCCTCCACCACTTCCACTGGGAGCTCATTCCACACCGCCACCACTCTCTGAGTAAAGAAGTTCCCCCTCATATTACCCCTAAATTTCTGTCCCTTAATTCTGAAGTCATGTCCTCTTGTTTGAATCTTCCCTATTCTCAAAGGGAAAAGCTTGTCCACATCAACTCTGTCTATCCCTCTCATCATTTTAAAGACCTCTATCAAGTCCTCCCTTAACCTTCTGCGCTCCAGAGAATAAAGACCTAACTTATTCAACCTTATTCACATTGAATGGCGGTGCTGGCTCGAAGGGCCGAATGGCCTACTCCTATTGTCTATTGACTATTCACACACTTGCCGTAGCTACTCACAGGGCAAACTGAGATTGGTTGCCACAGAGGGATTGTGGAAAGGCCAATTGGCCGTGTTAACTTCAGAGCAAACTTAATTGGTTATCTTTTCTGTTCCGTGTGCATCTGGGTAATTTGAGGGCTGCTTTAATGACCAAAGATAAACTGATGATCTACCCTTTTTCATGTCATAAGGGATAGGAGCAGAATTAGGCCATTCGGCCCATCAAGTCTACTCCACCATTTATTCATGGCTGATCTATCTTTCCCTCCTAACCCCATTCTCCTGCCTTCTCCCCGTAACCCCTGACACCCGCACTGATCAAGAATCTATCTATCTCTGCCTAAAAAATATCCACTGTAATGTCCGCTAATAAATATTACGTGTCCAAAATATAGTAGCGATTACTACAATCAGGATGATGTTTGCCACATTACTGAAAGTAATGTTTGCATCAGTCAGGTCAGTCTTTTTGTGACAGGCGTGTGTGATATTTGGGGCATATAAAGCTCCAAGCCATGGTGGCCCAGCGGTAGAGTTGCTGCCTCATAGTCCCTTGTTCGATACCGACTCTGGATGCTGTCTGTACGGAGTTTGCACGTTCTCCCCGTGACCTGCGTGGGTTTTCTCCGGGATCTTCGGTTTCCTCCCACACTCCAAAGACGTGCAGGTTTGTAGGTTAATTGGCTTGGTGTAAGTGTAAATTGTCCCCTAGTGGGTGTAGGATAGTGTTAGTGTGCGGGGACTGAGGGCCTGTTTCTGCACTGTATCTCTAAACTAAACTAAACTAAACTAAACTAAACTAAACTAAACTAAACTAAACTAAACTAAAGCTAAAGCTGGAGAAATGAGACTCTGTGCATGTGCTTCATATTATGGTTTCGGCCAAGACAATAGTGTGTAGAAGCAAGGAACTGCAGATGCTGGTTAATTTATGAAAAGATACAGCCCTAGGATTACCAAGTGCTGGAGTAACTCAGTGGGTCAGGCAGCATCTGTGGAGAACATGGATAGGTGACGGTTCGGGTCTAATCTGAAGAAGGGTTCCATCCCGAAACGTCACCTCTCCATGTTCTCCAGAGGTGCTATCTGACTCACATATTCCAGCACCTTACGTCCAATAGATTAGTTTATTGTCACGTGTACCGAGGTACAGTGAAAAGCTTTTTTGTTGCGCGCTAACCAGTCAGCGGAAAGACAATACATGATTACAATCGAGCCGTTTACAGTGTACAGATACATGATAAGGGAATTAACCTTGAAAACCTATGCTGAACTCCCTCAATAGCAAGAATGTCCTTCCTCAAATTAGGGGACCAAAACTGCACACAATACTCCAGGTGTGGTCTCACTAGGGCTCTGTACAACTGCAAGATGAGAAGAACTTTTATCACACAGAGAGTGGTGAATCTCTGGAACTCTCTGCCACAGAGGGTAGTTGAGGCCACAGTTCATTGGCTATATTTAAGAGGGAGTTAGATGTGGCCCTTGTGGCTAAAGGGATCAGAGGGTATGGAGAGAAGGCAGGTACGGGATACTGAGTTGGATGATCAGCCATGATCATATTGAATGGCGGTGCAGGCTCGAAGGGCCGAATGGCCTCTACTCCTGCACCTATTTCTATGTTTCTAGAAGGACCTCTTTACTCCTATACTCAACTCCTCTAGTTACGAAGGCCATTGGCTTTCTTCACTGCCTGCTGTACCTGCATGCTTGCTTTCATTGACTGGTGAACATGGTGTTCCATTCCATTCCAGTGGAGTGGGCAGAGGGTGACGTGTAGACTTGTTCTTTACCCACAGTGAGTCAAGGTGCCCCTTACAACCCCGATGGGCAGCCGATGGGAGGTTTTGTGATGGACAGCCCGCAACACATGGCATCAGGCCACCTGGTAAGCAGCTCTATCGGTTTTGATTTCTCTCCCTCTCCCTCCCTCCCTCCCTCCCTCCCTCCCTCCCTCCCTCCCTCTCTCCCCGGAGTTTGTGTGTCTTCCTTGTCCCGCTCAGCAGTGTCCCATCACCACCTTACACGCTCAGAGGGAACTAACTCCCCTTCATCTGCTCCACCTCCACTTGCCTTGCCTCGCCTGTCTTCTGTGCACCTAACAATGGAGAATGGAGAGACCTTCCTCTCCACTCCATGGGGGTCCATAACCCCACTTGACCCTGGCACCCTGCTGTCAAAAGAGAGGAAATGAGGGGGTTTAACTATTAAAAAACTTTTTTTTTTTTTTTTTTTTTTTCCCTTTCCCTGTTTTTTGGACTTTTGCTCATTTTTCTGGCCTCTTCTTGGATTTTGTTTATCTCCCCTCTAGGACCAATGAGTGGAATAGGCATGAATGTAGGGATGGAGGGCCAGTGGCACTACATGTAACGACCTAATTAACAAGTCGCAAAAGCAAGGGGGAAGTAAGTACAACGGGGTCTTTGCCTCTACATCTTGTTTCAACACCATTTTTTAAATCTCCCCTCCTCATTCAATATTTTTTTTTTAATCCTCTTCTAATTTTTTCCGTGTTGCTTCCCCCCCCTCCCCCCCCACCCCCCCACCATAGCTTCATACTTGGTCCACTGTTTTCTAAAGCTACTCTTCAAGGGCCTGTCCCACTTACGCAACTTTTTCGGCAACTGCCAACACCCGTCATAGGTTGCAAAAAATGTTCAACATGTCGAAAATCCAGTAAAGACGCTACGACTAGGAAAAGGGGAGATGCAGCGAGACCTGGGTGTCATGGTACACCAGTCATTGAAAGTAGGCATGCAGGTGCAGCAGGCAGTGAAGAAAGCCAATGGCATGTTAGCTTTCATAGCAAAAGGATTTGAGTATAGGAGCAGGGAGGTTCTACTGCAGTTGTACAGGGTCTTGGTGAGATCACACCTGGAGTATTGTGTACAGTTTTGGTCTCCAAATCTGAGGAAAGACATTCTTGCCATAGAGGGAGTACAGAGAAGGTTCACCAGACTGATTCCTGGGATGTCAGGACTGTCTTATGAAGAAAGACTGGATAGACTTGGTTTATACTCGCTAGAATTTAGGAGATTGAGAGGG
>NC_073384.1:339439-349439 GCF_028641065.1 Leucoraja erinaceus | reverse complement strand
TTCTTCAGACTGAAAGTCTGGTGAGAGGGAAATAAGTCCTTCTCTCCACAGATGCTGCCTGACCCGCTGAGTTACTCCAGCACTTTGTGAAAGCGTCACCTATCCATGTTCTCCACAGATGCTGCCTGACCCGCTGAGTTATGGTGCAGCAGCATCTATGGAGCGAAGGAAATAGGCAACGTTTCGGGCCGAAACCCGGAAGGGTTTTGGCCCGAAACGTTGCCTATTTCCTTAGCTCCATAGATGCTGCTGCACCCTCTGAGATACTCCAGCACTCTGTGAAACGTCACCTATCCATGTTCTCCGCAGATGCTGCCTGACCCGCTGAGTTACTCCAGCACTCTGTGAAACGTCACCTATCCATGTTCTCCACAGATGCTGCCTGACCCGCTGAGTTACTCCAGCACTCTGTGAAACGTCACCTATCCATGTTCTCCACAGATGCTGCCTGACCCGCTGAGTTACTCCAGCACTCTGTGAAACGTCACCTATCCATGTTCTCCACAGATGCTGCCTGACCCGCTGAGTTACTCCAGCACTCTGTGAAACGTCACCTATCCATGTTCTCCACAGATGCTGCCTGACCCGCTGAGTTACTCCAGCACTCTGTGAAACGTCACCTATCCACGTTCTCCACAGATGCTGCCTGACCCGCTGAGTTACTCCAGCACTCTGCGCTGGTCCCACACAGCAGGGCTGGGTTTATTACATGCTAGAAAACGCTATGGGGATGATGGGCTCACGGTGGCGCAGCGGTAGAGTTGCTGCCTCACAGCGCCGGAGACCCGGGTCCCATCCCGTCTACGACTTGTTTAAGAAGGAACTGCAGATGCTGGAAAAATCGAAGGTAGACAAAAAACGCTGGAGAAACTCAGCGGGTGAGGCAGCATCTATGGAGCGAAGGAAATAGGCGACGTTTCGGGTCGAGACCCTTCTTCAGACTGATGTGAGGGTGTAGTGGGGCGCTGTCTGTACGGAGTTTGCACGTTCTTCCCGTGACCTGCGTGGGTTTTCTCCGGGTGCTCCGGTTTCCTCCCACACCCCAAAGACGTGCTGGTTACAAATATAAAGCGCAGGAAACATGTTCCCGATGTTGGGGGAGTCCAGAACCAAGGGCCACAGTTTAAGAATAAGGGGTAAGCCATTTAGAACAGAGATGAGGAAACACTTTTTCTCACAGAGAGTTGTGAGTCTGTGGAATTCTCTGCCTCAGAGGGCGGTGGAGGCCGGTTCTCTGGATACTTTCAAGAGAGAGCTAGATAGGGCTCTTAAAAATAGCGGAGTCAGGGGATATGGGGAGAAGGCAGGAACGGGGTACTGATTGTGGATGATCAGCCATGATCACATTGAATGGCGGTGCTGGCTCGAAGGGCCAAATGGCCTCCACTCCTGCACCTATTGTCAATTGTAGGTTGATCGGCTTTGATGTGAATTGTCCCCAGTGGAGGATAATATCAGTGTGTGTATTTTCCGCGCTGTATCTCTTATCTAAACCAAGCTAAACGAAAGCTACACTAAATCCCAAACGTCACCTGTCCACAGATGCTGCCTGTTCCCGCTACGTTTCTCCAGCACTTTCTGTGTTTTAGTAACTACTATTTTCCTCGTGTTGTTAAACATCATCGCGTACAGGAAGCGGCGGACAGATGCAAGCTCTCTCTCCCAGTCCACACCGGCCTTTGGATCTTGAATCAAAAGTGTTGCTGGGAATTTGGTAACGTTGAGATATAATTGTGTATGTGTGTGTGTGTGTGTGGGTGTGTATGTGTGTGTGTGTGTGTGTGTGTGTGTGTGTGTGTGTGTGTGTGTGTGTGTGTGTGTGTGTGTGTGTGTGTGTGTGTGTGTGGGTGTGTGTGTGTGTGTGTGTGTGTGTGTGTGTGTGTGTGTGTGTGTGTGTGTGTGTGTGTGTGTGTGGGTGTGTGTGTGTGTGGGTGTGTGTGTGGTGTGTGTGTGTGTGTGTGTGTGTGTGTGTGTGTGGGTGTGTGTGTGTGTGTGTGTGGGTGTGTGTGTGTGTGTGTGTGTGTGTGTGTGTGTGGGTGTATGTGTGTGTGTGTGGGTGTGTGTGTGTGTGTGTGTGTGTGTGTGTGTGTGTGTGTGTGTGTGTGTGTGTGTGTGTGTGTGTGTGTGTGTGTGTGTGTGTGTGTGTGTGTGTGTGTGGTGTGTGTGTGTGTGTGTGGGTGTGTGTGTGTGTGTGTGTGTGTGTGTGTGTGTGTGTGTGTGTGTGTGTGTGGGTGTGTGTGTGTGTGTGTGTGTGTGGGAGTGTGTGTGTGTGTGTGTGTGTGTGTGTGTGTGTGTGTGTGTGTGTGTGGGTGTGTGTGTGTGTGTGTGTGTGTGTGTGTGTGTGTGTGGTGTGGTGTGTGTGTGTGTGTGTGTGTGTGTGGGTGTGGGAGTGTGTGTGTGTGTGTGTGTGCGGGTGTGTGTGAGTGTGGTGTGTGTGTCTGTGTGTATTTGTGAGTGTGTGTGTGTCTGTATGTGTGTGTGTGTGTGTGTGTGTGTGTGTGTGTTGTGTGAGTGTGTGTGTGTGTGTGTGTGTGTGTGTGTGTGTGTGTTGTGGGGTGTGTGTGTGTGTGTGTGTGTGTGTGTGTGTGTGTGTGTGTCTGTGTGTGTGTGTGTGTGGCACAAATATATTGATTCTGCCTTAAAAGTAAGGAAACTGCAGAGCAGTGACGCTGGCCTGAGTGACGGCACACAGTGATGGATGCCGCGACACAAGAGGCATCTATCTCCCCACGTTAAATCGCCACAAACATTTAAATACAAGGATCAGCCTCTCACGCCTCAGTGCGTTTCCTGAAAGGACACATTGGCCACATTGCCCTCGCATTCTCGGCCTCGCTGCACTAGATCCTCCCCCCTCCCACCCCCCTCTCCCTCCACCTCTCTCTTCTTCCCTCCCTTCCCTTTCCCTCTTCCCCCCTCTCCCTCTCCTCTCTCCCCTCCCTCTCTCCCCCTCCCTCTCTCCATATCTATCCCTCCCTTATCTCTCTCTCAATCCCTCCTCTCTCTCCCTCTATCTCTCTATCTCTCTCCCTCTCTCTCTCTCTCCTACTCTCTCTCCCTCCACCTCTCTCCCTCTCCTCCATCCCCCCCTCTCCCTCCCTCTCTCTCCCCTCCCTCCCTCTCTCTCCTTCCCTCCCTCTCTCCTTCCCTCTCCTCTTCTACCCCTCTCCTTCCCTATCTCTCCCTCCCTCTCTCCTTTCCCTCCCTCTCCCTCTCTACCTCTCGCTCTCTCTCCCTCCCTCTCTCCTTCCTCCCTCTCTCCTTCCCTCCCTCTTTCCTCTCCTTCCCTCTCTTTCTCTCTCTCCCTTCTTCCCCCTCTCTCCTTCCCTTCTCTTTCTCCTTTCCTTCATCACTTTCCCCCTCTCCCCCTCCCTCCCTCTCTCCTCCCTCTCCCCTCTCCTCTGTCCCAAGATTACCCCCCTATTATCTCCTCAGCAAAGCAGCGCCCGGCCGGCACCGAGCGTGGGGAGAGAATGGGGAGGGAGACTGGAGTGAGGAGCCGCGAATTCTCGAACACACATGGTCGCGACGGCGACGCCGCAAAGGGCGGCCTCTTAAGGCGAATGGGGGAAAAAGGGGAGAGTGAGAGAGGGGAGGGGGGGGGGGGGGGGAGAGCGGGGAAAGAGACAGAGAGGGAGGGAATGAGAGATGGAGGGAGAAGAGAGAGGGGGGGGGGAGGGAGAGAGAGAGGTGGCAGAGTGAGTGAGAGAGGGAGAGAGGGGCCAGAGAGAGTGAGAGAGGGACAGAGAAGGGAGAGAGAGGTGGAGAGAGGGAGGGGGGAGAGAGAGGGAGGGGGAGAGAGGAGAGGGGGAGAGAGGGAGGGGGAGGGGGAGGGAGGGGGAGAGAAGGGAGGCGGGGGCGTGTGGGGGTGGGGTGTGGTGTGTTGTGACTCAAGTCAAAAGTCCAATGTCAAGCGGGTTTGATTGCCACAGGCAACAGGTCTGTAAAGTCTGTAAACAATATAATGAGTGACAAAACGGTTTCACCCCCCCCCCCCCCCCCCCCCCCTCCCCACGTCATCTTCTCTCCACAGATGCTGCCCGACCCTCTGAGTTCCTCCAGCATTTTCAGTTCATTGCCACGTGTACCGAGGTACAGGAAAGGCTTTCGTTGCTCGCTATGTGACCAGCCAGCGTGGGGGCATTGACAGGTGTACACACATGATAATAGGAATAACGTCTGTCTGGCGATACTACGGTCATCAGGGGGGGGACTATACAGGTGGCGGGGGGGGGGGGGGTGGGTTGGAGGACCCCCCAAGGTGGCTCCCAATCTCAGTGGTCTCTGACGAGAGGGGGGGGGGGAAGGGGGTGGGGGGGAGGGGGAGGGGGGGATTGCAGGCATTCTGGCCCTTCATCTGCCACTGAGGTCAGACAAGGAAGGGAGGGGGTGGGGAGGGGATGGAGGGAGGGGTGATGGGGGGGAGGGGACGGGGAGAGGTAGGGGAGGGGGGAGGGGATAGTGGGGGGGGAGAGGGGGGGGAGGGTGAGCAGAGGGGGGAGGGGAGGGAGGGAGGGGAGGGGGGGAGGGGAGGGTGAGAGGGGGAAGGGATAGGGGGGGGGAGAGGGGGCTGAGGAGAGGGAGGCGTGGGGAGAGGTTGGAGGCGAGGAGGGGAGGGGAGGGGGGCAGGAGAGGGGGGGAGGGAGGGGGGGAGGGGAGGGGTGAGAGGGGAGGGGATAGTGGGGGGAGAGGAGGGAGGGGGTGGGGAGGGGAGGGGGGGAGGGGAGTCGGAATGAAGACGGGGAGGGACCCGGATCTAGGGCACTTGCAGGGGATAATGATTGGGGGGGGTCTTCTTGGGAGGATAACATTGCCGCTAAGAGGAGAGGAGGGGAGGGGGTTGGAGAATGAAGACCCGGGCCACCCTGCGCGGCGAGGGGGGGAGGGGAGGGGGGTGGGGTGGCGGGGGGGGTGGGGGGGTTATTCTAATATGCAGAGGGGGCGGGGGGGGGAGGTGGGGGAAGGGGGGAGGGGAGTGGAGTGGAGGTGAGGGGAAGAGGGGAGGAGGGGTTTTAAAGGGTTAAATCTCCAGACCGAGGAGAGGGAGGAGAGGAGGGAGACGGAGAAGCGACGTACAGGAGATGAGAGGAGAGGGGAGTCCCAAACGGCCACCAAGGGATAAAGTTTACTGTCAGGAGGAGAATGGCCATTGATTCTTTGTGATAACCCCATCGGTGAGGAGATGAGTGGGGCAGGGGGGCGCGTGACGAGGAATGAAAGCCCGGGCCTTGCGAGAATGGGGGGGGGGGGAGTGGATTGGAGGAGCCGGAGCCGAGGGGGCCGGCCCTGCAGAGATAGGTAGATGCGAGGGTACAGGAGACACAGTGGAAGGCGAGGAGACAGAATCAAATCAGTTATAGGGTAATCTCCGAGCTCAGAGTTAGAGCAACAAAAAGAGACGGAGACATAAAATATGAGATGGGCAGTGTTATTTTATCCCCCTCCCCCCCTCGCTTCCCTCCCAGAGTGTCACTTTTCCACCCCCCACCCACCCTCCCCCGCCACCAGACCCCCCCCCCCAAGTGCCAGAGAGGGGAGGTCAGCCCCTGGAGTTGAATACCCCCGATAAGACTTGAGTGGGCGTGAATGGACCCTGGAATCACCCAGCAGCCCCCCGAGAAACCAGGTGAGGTTTAAAGCAACCCTATCTCCCCCCCCCCCCCTGAGAGCCGAGCCCCCCCCCCACCAGCCCCATCACCCCTTCCCCCCCCCCACCCAGGACTCCCCACATCGCCCCCTCCGGGTTTTAGTGGTTGTTTAGAGGCGAGGAGAGAGAGCTAGAGCAGACATGGATTGGAGAGGAGGAGTAGGACTTGATGGGCCGATGAGCCTGATTCTACCCAAGGGAGAATGAACATGACCTTATGAAACTTCGCCCTCTCTCCCTCCCTCCCGGTATCCATCCCCAGAGCTCTCCGCTCTCCTCCCCTTCCCCCCAGCTGGTCCCCCCCACCTCTCTAACCCCCCGCCCCCTCCCCCCCCCCCCCCCCCCCCCCCTCTCTCCCCCTCTTCCCCCCCTCCCCGCTCTCTCCCTTCCTCCTCTCCCCCTCCCCTCCGCGGATCCTCCCCGCTCGCTCGCTCACCCCTCCCTCTCCCTCTTTTTTTCCTCTCTTTGAATGAGGTTTTAACTCTGCCCCCTCTCATCTCACCCTCTCCCTGCTCTCCCTCTCTCCCTCTCTCCCTCTCGCCCTCTCTCCCTCCCTCTCTCTCTCTCAGTCTCTCGCTCTCCTCTCGCTCCATTCAACCCTTCCTCCTTCTCCCTCTCTCCCTCCCTCTCTCCCTCTCCCTCCCTCCCTCCCTCCACCATGTGCAGTTCCAGGCAAATTAGACAACCGCCCCCACTGATTCTGTCCGGGTCGGTGTCAAGTTAAACAACTCGATGTCGTTTATTTTGCCGCCTCTCCCCTTCATCAGTTCCAGGACCAGAATTAGGCCATTCGGCCCATCAAGTCTACTCCGCCATCCAATCATGGCTGATCTATCTCTCCCTCCTAACCCCATTCTCCTGCCTTCTCCCCCTATCCCCTGACACCCGTACTCATCAAGAATCTATCTATCTCTGCCTTAAATATATCCACTGACTTGTGGCCTCCACAGCCGCCTGTGGCAAAGAATTCCACAGATTCACCACCCTCTGTGAGAAGAAGTGTTTCCCCGTCTCTGTTCTAAATGGTTTTCTTATGATGTTACCACAACCCTGGTCGACAGCAGAATATTACTCTGATTACGAATGACCCACGACATATAAACACTATCTCCTCCCACAAAACCTCTGTCGCCCATTCCAAATCCCTGACAAGAAATTGTAACCTCATTGTTACTGCAAACGCCGGATCAAACCGAAGATAGACACAAAAAGCTGGAGAAACTCAGCGGGACAGGCAGCAGCATCTGTGGAGAGAAGGAATTCGGGTCGAGACCCTTCTTCAGACGAAGCTGCCTGTCCCGCTGAGTTACTCCAGCT
Source organism: Leucoraja erinaceus (assembly GCF_028641065.1). NCBI lineage: Eukaryota > Metazoa > Chordata > Chondrichthyes > Rajiformes > Rajidae > Leucoraja > Leucoraja erinaceus. The sequence continues at coordinate 342,475 of NC_073384.1, read as the reverse complement.
CGTTGCACCAGAGCTGTTTAAATACTCAGTATATGAGTTGTGTTTTTGCTGTGTATTGTGGCGGTGGGTTTGTTGGTTGGTGTTGCTGTGTGTATTCGACATATTATTCTTTGTAAATCATTGATCATATTTATTTTTGCTTTTCAAAACAAACCGCGCATTCCAGCCTAGTGTCTCATTGCCAATTCTACTCCCGGTCCCAACAGCAATCCGTGCATCTCAGCTCCTTGCTCCTTGAATCTGCCCGACAAACAAGACGGAGTTTATCCCATTTATATATTGGAAACGAATGCTCAGAGAAATATCCCGCTCGATGCAACGGTGACTGAGTTATTCGAGTCCTACCAGGAGCCACACACACACACCACAAATTCACAGACACACCACACACACTTACATTCACACACACACACACACCACACACCGACCACACACACACACACACACACACACACACACACACACACACACACACACACACACACACACACACACACACACACACACACACACACACACACACACACACACACACACACACACGCACAGTTTAAGAATAAGGAGTAAGCCATTTAGAACGGAGACGAGAAAACACTTTTTCACACAGAGAGTTGTGAGTCTGTGGAATTCTCTGCCTGGGGGAGGCCGGTTCTCTCGATACTTTCAAGAGAGAGCTAGATAGGGCTCTTAAAGATAGCGGAGTCAGGGGGTATGGGGAGAAGGCAGGAACGGGGTACTGATTGGGGATGATCAGCCATGATCACATTGCATGGCGGTGCTGGCTCGAAGGGCCGAATGGCCTCTACTCCTGCACCTATTGTCTATTGTCTGTTAATTTCAAGGCCAAATTACATAAGCCTTATTATAACCAGATAAAATTAAAATAGCATCGTTGTAACTTTATGGTTAAATGATAAACATTCTGGTTTAGGAACCCATGGCCAATCATGGCAACAAATTCAATATACAATGTAATATCTCTGTAAAATACAACACAAGATACAACGACTTTATATACACGTGTGTGAGTGTGTGTGTGGTGTGTGTGTGTGTGTGTGTGTGTGTGTGTGTGTGTGTGTGTGTGTGTAAGTGTGTGTGTGTGTGTGTGTGTGTGTGTGTGTGTGTGTGTGCGTGCGTGTGTGTGTGTGTGTGTGCGTGTGTGTGTGTGTGTGTGTGTGTGTGTGTGTGTGTGTGTGTGTGTGTGTGTGTGTGTGTGTGTGTGTGTGTGTGTGTGTGTGTGTGTGTGTGTGCGTGGGTGTGTGTGTGTGTGTGTGTGTGTGTGTCTGTGCGTGTGTGTGTGTGCGTGTTGGTGATTGTAAATGACACCAAAAGAAACATGCAGCAATTATGAATTAGATTCACACGGACTGTGTTAAAATAAGTATTCGAGTAAACCTTGCGATCCTTTGTTTAAGAAGGAACTGCAGATGCTGGAAAATCGAAGGTAGACAAAAATGCTGGAGAAACTCAGCGGGTGCAGCAGCATCTATGGAGCGAAGGAAATAGGCAACGTTGATATAAATAGAAACGTTGCCTATTTCCTTCACCCGCTGAGTTTCTCCAGCATTTTTAAGGGTCTCAACCCGAAACGTCGCCTATTTCCTTCGCTCCATAGATGCTGCCTCACCCGCTGAGTTCCTCCAGCATTTTTGTCTACCTCCGATGTCCCAGCATCTGCAGTTCCTTCTTAAACCTGTTGTCCACGCGAGCGGTTCTCAGGTGGAGGGTTAAAAAAAACCCCAGCGTCCTCTCCAAAAACTCAACGAAATTCAATTCGAAAAAAACTCGAACAAGGACAAGTCTCACAACGAATTTCTGGGTATCGAGTGGAGCCGTTATCCTGCGGAGTTAACTCCGGCTTTTAGAGTCTAATTTAGGGGAATAAACACGGTGTTGTATTCCCTGTTTAAGAAGGAACTGCAGACGCTGGAAAAATCGAAGGTAGACAAAAATGCTGGAGTAACTCAGCGGGTGGGGCAGCATCTATGTGGAGCGAAGGAATAGGTGACATTTCGGGTCGAGACCCTTAAAAATGCTGGAGAAACTATAAGACTATATGCTGGAGAAACTCAGACTATAATCACGGTGTATTCCCTGTTTAATCGTTGCGTTTCGAGGTTTGGTTCATAAGGTTGAGCCCAGTTGGCAAGAATTCTCTCTCTCTCTCTCTCTCTCTGTACAATAAACCCGGGGAGGGGAGCGGCTGTAAAATTCGCCGCGATTTCGTTCAGAGGAGAGGGTGAGATAGTTAAAACAAAAAAGAAGGGGGCTCTGTCTTTGGCGAAGCGAATCCTCGCCAGCCGTTGAAAAATTACTCTGCGAATAATTTCCATCCCAAGACACGCCGCGGTTCCTTCTCCAGAAGGTCGACTGTCAACAGATATTGATGTAAATATTCAGATTAGTAAATCAAACTGCTGGGAGCCAAGACGCAGGCGACTGGGGGCAATATTATAAACACTAGTTACACACACACACACACACAACAAACCCAGCTTCCATTCCAGATGCAGCGAGGAGCGGATTAAAACATTTAATGCAATAATCAGGACAATATTTCAATTCTAGCGCGTTTCTATGTTTCCTTTCTCGTCGTTAATTTGTTTGTGCCCTGTCGTTGTTCCAAATCTCTCTATATATACCCCCCACCCCCCCCTGAAGGAGGGTCGCCCGTTCCTTCTCTCTCTACAGATGCTGCCCGGCCCCGCTGAGTTACTCCAGCTTTTTTTTGTGTCTATCTAAAATTAAATTCTTACACGCAGCAGAAGAGGCAGAAGGGAGACATGGAAACATAGACAATATATGCAGGAGTAGAGGCCATTCGGCCCTTCGAGCCTGCGCCATTCGCCATTCAATATGATCATGGCTGATCATCCAACTCAGTATCCCGTACCTGCCTTCTCTCCATACCCCCTGATCCCCTTAGCCACAAGGGCCACATCTAACTCCCTCTTAAATATAGCCAATGAACTGTGGCCTCAACTACCCTCTGTGGCAGAGAGTTCCAGAGATTCACCACTCTCTGTGTGAAAAAAA
>NC_073384.1:271939-334439 GCF_028641065.1 Leucoraja erinaceus | reverse complement strand
CACACACACACACACACACACACACACACACACACACACACACACACACACACACACACACACACACACACACACACACACACACACACATATACACACACACACATATACACTCACACACACACACACATACACACACACACACATACACACACACACACACTCACACACGCACACACACACACACACACACACACACACACTCTAACCTTATTTCATATTTGAAGTTGGCATCTTTAAGATGGTTTAACAGAGGGAGCTAATCCTACAGCGACGCGTCCGTCTAGTGAATGAGAGCCCAGCGCTTGTTTTATTCAGTGGGAAAGTGTATGGTTTTGGATATAGGGAGAGCAGCTAAAGACGCGACAGTGCCCCGTGTGTAGTTAGTTCTCCCCCCCCCCCTCACGCCCTCCCCAATGTGTGTCTAGTCCAGGCTCCCCGGGCCTCTGCCGGCGAGCAGCGGGGATTAACCATGACCTTGGTGAGTATCTCGGCTCGGTGGGGGCGGACAAGCAGCTTCAGGTGGCAGTCAGAGTCAGCTCACACTAGTCCGGATCAAGCCTCCACACCTCACGCCGTCTCATCCAATAATAGTCGCCGTGTTAGCCTTTAATGAGGCGGCAGCGGGAGCGCACTCACACTCACACTCACACTCACACCGGCCCGCTCACTGTAGCCATGCCGACACCTCCAGATAAAGCAGCAATCAGCCGCCGCTCCTCCACTCTCCCTCTCTCTCTCTCTCTCTCTCCATCCCTCACTCACCCATTCTCCCCCTCCCTGTCTCTCTCCTTCCCTACTTCTCTCTTTCCCACTGTCCCTCTCTCCCTCTCTCTCTCTCTCTCTCTCTCTCCTTCTCTCCCTCCCTCTCTCTATTTCTCTCCTTCCCTATTGCGTAAATCTAGCGAGTCCCTCCCCCTCCCTCTCTCTCCCTCCCAGCAGTTCCCGTCTCTGAGTCTCTCTCTCCTCTCCCTCCCCTCCCTCTCTCCCTCTTTCTCCCCCCTCCCTCTCTCTCTCACTCCCTCTCTCTCTCTCCCCCTCTCTCCCTCTCTCTCTCTCACCCTCTCTCCTCTCTCTGTCTCTCTCTCACTCTCGCTCGCTCTCTATCGTCTCTCCCTCTCCCCCCCCCCCTCCCTCTCTCCCCCTCTCTGCATCTCTCTCTCTCTCTCTGTCTCTCTCTTTCTGTCTCTGTCCCTCTCTTGGTCTCCCTCTCTCTCTCCCCCTCCCTTTCTCTCCCTCCCTCTCTCTCCCTCCCTCTCTCCTCTCCCCCCCTTTCTCCTTCCCCCTCCTTCTCTTTCTCTCCCTCTCCCCCCCTCCCTCCCCCCCCCCCTCTCCCTCTCCCCCTCCCCCCCCTCCCTCTCTCTCCCCCCCCTCTCTTTTCTTTCCCTCTCTCTCCCCCTCTCCCCTCTCTCCCCCTCCCTCTCTCTCCTCCCCTCCCTCCCTCCCCCGTTCCCTCCCTCGTTCTGTGAGATCGTGTCTCAGGCCAACAACGACGTGTGTCCAGCCGGCCTTTGACCCAGGGATGTCCCGGGATCCGAATGACGACGCGTTAAATGGAATGTGGATGAAAACTAGCGTCTAGTTTAGAGATCCAGCACGGAAACAGGCCCTTCGGCCCATCGAGCCCGCGGTCCCCGCACACACACACACAAACCAACACTGCACACACTCTGGACAATGTTATATTTATATAACCTGCAAACCTGCACGTCTTTGGAGTGTGGGAGGAAATCTGAGCCACGGGGAGAACTTGCAAACTCCGTACAGACAGCGCCCGTAGTCAGGATGGAACTCGGGTCTCCGGCGCCGTGAGGTAGCAACTCTACCCGCTGCGCCACCGTGACAGTTAGGAGATTGTGGGGTGAACATCACTGAACAATACTTCTGTGCAAGAAGGGTCTCGACCCGAAACGTCACCTATCCATGTTCTCCACAGATGCTGCCTGACCCGCTGAGTTACTCCAGCACTCTGTGAAACGTCACCTATCCATTCATAGCAAAAGGATTTGAGTATAGGAGCAGGGAGGTTCTACTGCAGTTGTACAGGGTCTTGGTGAGACCACACCTGGAGTATTGCGTGCAGTTTTGGTCTCCTAATCTGAGGAAAGACATTCTTGCCATAGAGGGAGTACAGAGACGGTTCACCAGACTGATTCCTGGGATGTCAGGACTGTCTTATGAAGAAAGACTGGATAGACTCGGCTTGTACTCGGCTAGAATTTAGAAGATTGAGGGGGGATCTTATAGAAACTTACACAATTCTTAAGGGGTTGGACATGCTAGATGCAGGAAGATTGTTCCCGATGTTGGGGAAGTCCAGGACAAGGGGTCACAGTTTAAGGATAAGGGGGAAATCCTTTAGGACCGAGATGAGAAAAACATTTTTCACACAGTGTGGTGAATCTCTGGAATTCTCTGCCACAGAAGGTAGTTGAGGCCACACAGTTCATTGGCTATATTTAAGAGGGAGTTAGATGTGGCCCTTGTGGCTAAAGGGATCAGGGGGTATGGAGAGAGAAGGCAGGTACGGGATACTGAGTTGGATGATCAGTCTATGTGTCTATGTGTCTATGTGTCTATGTCTCTATGTGTCTATGTGTCTATGCTTAGCCCTGTCCTAAGCCTGGTCCATTTGCCCACAGACTAGCCTAGCCTACATACACCAAATGCGTTTTAAGCCTTCCATTGTGAAAGCCATGCCCCATTAACGGAATGTTTCCTGGACAAAAAATAGAGATGAGGCAAGTAACATAGAAACGTCGAAACATAGACAATAGGTGCAGGAGGAGGCCATTCGGCCCTTCGATGTGATCTAATGTAGTCGGAGATTGTCAGACTGGTCGGTGAACTGGGAAGGAGGGAAGGTCATACGGATAAGAGTAGAATTAGGCCATTCGGTCCATCAAGTCTACTCCACCATTCAAGCTTGGCTGATCTATCTCTCCCTCCTAACCCCATTCTCCTGCCTTCTCCCCATAACCAGTGGCACCTGTGGTGATGAAGAATCTATCTATCTCTGCCTTAAAAAAATATGTGTTGGTGGGGGGGGAAAGGCAGGATTACTTGAAATTAGAGAAGTCAATATTCATACCGCTGGGGTGTAAGTTACCCAAGCGAGCACCTTAACCTGTTTGAGTATAGAAGGGACATATATATATATATATATTATATAAGACAATGTCACAGTCTTTTCTTTATTTTTTAACATGTTTAATATAAAAGTATAAAAGGACTGGACAAGCTAGATGCAGGGAAAAATGTTCCCAATGTTGGGCGAGTCCAGAACCAGGGGCCACACACGTCTTAGAATAAAGGGGAGGCCATTTAAGACTGAGGTGAGAAAAAACTTTTTCACCCAGAGAGTTTGTGAATTTGTGGAATTCCCTGCCACAGAGGGTAGTGGAGGCCAAGTCACTGGATGGATTTAAGAGAGAGTTAGATAGAGCTCTAGGGGCTAGTGGAGTCAAGGGATATGGGGAGAAGGCAGGCACGGGTTATTGATAGGGGACGATCAGCCATGGTCACAATGAATGGCGAATGGTGCTGGCTCGAAGGGCCGAATGGCCTCCTCCTGCACCTATTGTCTATGTTTAATCTCTCCCTTTATTTGTTGTCTGTGTGAGTCCACGAGTAATGAAGAATAATGGCCCAAATAAACGAACACCACCAGGCATATCACAATTTAATTTAGATTCATATTACACATTAAATCTTCTTTTTTCCCCCCAAGAAGTAACTTGACACAGAGAGACTGATATTTTATTCCCCCAACTTAGATAGCTTAGAAAAGATTGCTTTTATTTCAATGAATGGAGGAAAGATGTTTAGCTGGGCAGCCTGATGTTAATCAAGTCGAGTCGTCAAGTCAAGTTTATTTGTCACATACACATACGAGATGTGCAGTGAAATGAAAGTGGCAATGCTCGCGGACTTTTGTGCAAAAGACAAACAACAAAACAACCAAACAAATTATAAACACAATCATAACACACATATTCTTTTACATAATAAATAATGGAAGGAAAAACGTTCAGTAGAGTTAGTCCCTGGTGAGATAGGCGTTTACAGTCCGAATGGCCTCTGGGAAGAAACTCCTTCTCAACCTCTCCGTTCTCACCGCATGGCAACGGAGGCGTTTGCCTGACCGTAGCAGCTGGAACAGTCCGTTGCAGGGGTGGAAGGGGTCTCCCATGATTTTATTTGCTCTGGAGTTGCACCTCCTGTTGTATAGTTCCTGCAGGGGGGTGAGTGAAGTTCCCATAGCCCAGGCGTTCGTGCCGAACGCACTACTCTCTGCAGAGCCTTCTTGTCCTTGGCAGAGCAATTCCCAAACCAGATGGTAATGTTCCCGGACAAGATGCTTTCCACCGCCGCTGCGTATAAGCACTGGAGGATCCTCGGAGACACTCTGAATTTTCTCAATTGCCTGAGGTGGTAAAGGCGCTGCCTTGCCTTACTCACGAGTGCTGAGGCGTGTGATGCCCATGTCATATCCTCGGAGATGTGGACTCCCAGATATTTAAAACAGTTCACCCTATCCACAGGATCCCCATTTATACTCAATGGAGTGTACGTCCTCGGATGATGTGCCCTCCTAAAGTCCATGATCAGCTCCTTAGTTTTTTTGATGTTCAAGAGGAGGCTGTTCTCCTGGCACCAGAGTGCTAGATCAGCCACCTCCTCCCGGTAAATCACATTTACACGTTAGAACATTCGTTGGATTATTGGGGTGGGAGATTGCAACATTCACGTGGTCCGCCCTGGTTCGACTAATGCAATTAACCCGACATGCACAAACAAATAGATCAAATAGAACAAGTTGCCTTACAACTTTAGGCCGTGCATGCCACACGCAAGTTGAATTATCTACGTTACGGAGGGTGAAGTCTAATATTATTCCATTCTGAAAAGGATTTAATTAATTCATGCTTTTCTATTTGTGGACATGGGTTTTGGGGGAGTCCAGAACCAGGGGCCACACAGTTTAAGAATAAGGGGTAAGCCTTTAGAACGGAGACGAGGAAACACTTTTTCTCACAGAGAGTTGTGAATCTGTGGAATTCTCTGCCTCATAGGGCGGTGGAGGCCGGTTCTCTGGATGCTTTCAAGAGAGAGCTAGATAGGGCTCTTAAAAAATAGCGGAGTCAGGCGATATGGGGAGAAGGCAGGAACGGGGTACTGATTGGGGATGATCAGCCATGATCACATTGAATGGCGGTGCAGGCTCGAAGGGACGAATGGCCTCTACTCCTAATTTCTATGTTTCTATGTTTCTATGTTTCTATGTTTTCACCCTCTCCTCTCACCCCTCTCCCTCTCCCACCCATCCTCTCTCTCCATTCCCCCACCCCCCTTCCTCTCTCTCCCCCCTCTTCCCCCTCCCTCCCCATCCCTTCCCCTCCCCCCACATCTCTCTCCCCATCCCCCTCTCTCACCCCCTACCCCGCTCTCCTTTCCCTCCCAAATCTGTCCCGTTTCCTCCGGCTCCTCTCCCCTCCCTCCCCTATTCTCACCACCCCCCCTCCCCCCCCTCCTCACCTGTGTGTTTGGGGGGTGGTTAATGTGAGTGTGATCCCCCCCCCCCCCCCCCCCCCCCCCCCCCCCCCCCCCCCCCCCCCCCCCCGCAAACGCCGTTGGTCTGCATTCGGTCTAGTATTATTTATTTTCCTCTCAATGCAGGTGAAAATGTCATAAGCAGGTTACAATAAGCTCAGGGCTAGGTTGTAGATATACCTGTCTGAATGTTTCTTAAATGGTGTGATAGTCCCTGCCTCAACCTGACTCTGAAGAAAGGTCTTGATCCGTAACGTCACCCATGCCATCTCTCCAGGGATGCTGCCTGTCCCGCTGAGTTACTCCAGCATTTTGTGTCTATCTTTGACTAGAAGGCAGGAACGGGAGCGGGGATGATCAGCCATGATCACATAGAATGGCGGTGCAGGCTCGAAGGGCCGAATGGCCTCTACTCCTGCACCTATTGCCTGTTGTCTATTATCCCAGCGTAGCCACTGGCTTCCTGATGGCGACCATCTTCTTTGGTCAGGTCCATGTTGGCTAACGGACCCTTCAACTGGTAGCAGGAGTGTGCAGATGTGGACAGCAATTCGTTCTTCCCCCGCACAATTAAAGCATAGTTACCCAACCAGATACAACTATATTTAAAGTAGCTCTTTCTTCCCCAAAAACCCTTTCTGCCTTAAGTCCTCCCTCCACCACCTCCAGTTTAAATTCCATTTGGAATATTTTGGAGGACCAAGTAACCAAGTATATGTACAGATCAGCACTCAGCTGCAATATGATTCAGGGGGGTTTACGGAACTAGTTCCCAATAATACAACCTGTTCATTCTGTGAAACTTGAAACCATTTGGTCTGCTGTAAGGTAGTATCACCAGCAGCACCACTACACCAGTTGTCTGACATTTGAGACCTATCTCTCAAATGCCTGCATAAACTAATTAAGCCAACCTTGTGGGTTAGTTTTGTGTATTATGCTGGTGGAATGAAGGGAGCTGGAGCAATGTTGTGTGTGGAGGTCCTAACAAGGTCACGCAGTAGTTAATGCAGAAGAAACGCATTCTCTAGGGTGGGTAGAGTTGCTGCCTCTCAGCGCCAGAGACCCGGGTTCCATCCCGACTACTGGTGCTGTCTGTACGGAGTTTGCACGTTCTCCCCGTGACCTGCGTGGGTTTTCTCCGGGTGCTCCAGTTTCCTCCCACACTCCAAAGACGTGCAGGTTTGTAGGTTAGACAACACCCGTGGTAAGGTTCGAACCCGTGTCTATGGCACTGCAAGCGCTCTTTTTTAGGGGAGAAAGCAGGAACGGGGTACTGATTGGGGATGATCAGCCATGATCGCATTGAATGGCGGTGCAGGCTCGAAGGGCCGAATAGCCTCTACTCCTGCACCTATTGTCTATTGTCTATTGTAAGGCAGCAACTCTACCACTGTGCCATCGTGCCACCCGAGATAAGCACAGCATTTGTCAGGGGTTATGGGGAGAAGGCAGGAGAATAGAAACATAGAAACATAGAAATTAGGTGCAGGAGTAGTAGGCCATTCGGCCCTTCGAGCCTGCACCGCCATTCAATATGATCATGGCTGATCATCCAACTCAGTATCCCGTACCTGCCTTCTCTCCATACCCTCTGATCCCCTTGGCCACAAGGGCCACATCTAACTCCCTCTTAAATATAGCCAATGAACTGGCCTCAACTACCCTCTGTGGCAGAGAGTTCCAGAGATTCACCACTCTCTGTGTGAAAAAAGTTCTCCTCATCTCGGTTTTAAAGGATTTCCCCCTTATCCTTAAGCTGTGACCCCTTGTCCTGGACTTCCCCAACATCGGGAACAATCTTCCTGCATCTAGCCTGTCCAACCCCTTAAGAATTTTGTAAGTTTCTATAAGATCCCCTCTCAATCTCCTAAATTCTAGAGAGTATAAACCAGAATGGGGCTAAGAGGGAGAGATAGATCAGCCATGATTGAATGGCGGAGTAGACTTGATGGGCCGAATGGCCTGAATCCGCTCCTATCGCTTATGAACATAGCCCAGATATGAATAACATCCCACAATTTTTGTATTGGCAGCTTTATTATTGATCTCAGATTGTAATCTATTGATTACTGCTCCTGCCTGTTCTATAAACTGGTGCCAGTATGTGCAGTTTGATTTATCATTGAGCTGAGAGAGTATATTTAGAAAACATTCTATTTAAATTCTAATTTTGGTTTTGAATTCACTCTTAAAAATTGGAGCCAGGCCATGTTTAACATAAATATCGTTTGACTGGCCAGATCACATACAAGGGTTTGCAAAATGCAGAATGAGATGGAAATAGGTGTTGAAAGAAACTGATAATATCACGGTTGACTGGGTTAATGAAATCACTGACGATACTACAGTGTGAAGCAAGTCTACACGGTGGCAAATACATACACAGGGCACTGCTGATAGAGTAACGAAACATCAAAGTCAACGTTATTGGTCACATGCAGCAACGAAGGTGCAGTGATATGAATTTGCCAGCAGCGATACACTTAAAAAGAACACACAATAGAAACATAGAAACATAGAAATTAGGTGCAGGAGTAGGCATTCGGCCCTTCGAGCCTGCACCGCCATTCAATATGATCATGGCTGATCATCCAACTCAGTATCCCGTACCTGCCTTCTCTCCATACCCCCTGATCCCCTTAGCCACAAGGGCCACATCTAAATCCCTCTTAAATATAGCCAATGAACTGGCCTCGACTACCCTCTGTGCCAGAGAGTTCCAGAGATTCACCACTCTCTGTGTGAAAAAAGTTCTTCTCATCTCAGTTTTAAAGGATTTCCCCCTTATCCTTAAGCTGTGACCCCTTGTCCTGGACTTCCCCAACATCGGGAACAATCTTCCTGCATCTAGCCTGTCCAACCCCTTAAGCATTTTGTAAGTTTCTATAAGATCCCCTCTCAATCTCCTAAATTCTAGAGAGTATAAACCAAGTCTATCCAGTCTTTCCTCATAAGACAGTCCTGACATCCCAGGAATCAGTCTGGTATCAATACACAATACGATTTAACACAAACATTCACCACAGCATTCTTCACTGTGGTGGAAGGCAATAAGGTTCAGCCAGTCTTTGTTGACCCGTGGTCGGGGCCATGAAACCTCTGTAGTCGCCACTACAGACGGCCGGATGTACAGGCCCTCTCGTCGGGATGATCCAAACTCCGATGTTGGGATGGTCGAACACACCTTGGAGGTCCCGACTAGCATTAGTCTGACACTTACAAAGCACAAAGGTCGTTTTTTCTAGGAGGTCACCTTAATCCCATCGGTAGTTTCAGTTTAGTTTATTGCCGCGTGTACCGAGGTACAGTGAAAAGCTTTTTGTTGCGTGCTAACCAGTCAGCGGAAAGACAATACATGATTACAATCGATCCTGAGCTTGGAGAAGGGTCTCGACCTGAAGTGTTGCCCATTCCTTAGCTCCACAGATGCTGCCTGTCCCGCTGAGTAACTCCAGCACTCTGTGAAACGTCACCTATCCATGTTCTCCACAGATGCTGCCTGACCCGCTGAGTTATTCCAGCACTCTGTGAAACGTCACCTATCCATGTTCTCCACAGATGCTGCCTGACCCGGTGAGTTATGGTGCAGCAGCATCTATGGAGCGAAGGAAATAGGCAACGTTTCGGGCCGAAATCCTTCTGGAAATAGGCAACGTTTCGGGCCGAAACCCGGAAGGGTTTCGACCCGAAACGTTACCTATTTCCTTAGCTCCATAGATGCTGCTGCACCCGCTGAGTTACTCCAGCGCTCTGTGAAACGTCACCCATCCATGTTCTCCACAGATGCTGCCTGACCCTCTGAGTTACTCCAGCACTCTGTGAAACGTCACCTATCCATGTTCCCCACAGATGCTGCCTGACCCGCTGAGTTACTCCAGCACTCTGTGAAACGTCACCTATCCATGTTCCCCACAGATGCTGCCTGACCCGCTGAGTTACTCCAGCACTCTGTGAAACGTCACCTATCCATGTTCTCCACAGATGCTGCCTGACCCGCTGAGTTACTCCAGAACTCTGTGAAACGTCACCTATCCATGTTCTCCACAGATGCTGCCTGACCCACTCAGTTATGGTGCAGCAGCATCTATGGAGCTAAGGAAATAGGCAACGTTTTGGGCCGAAATCCTTCTGGAAATAGGCAACGTTTCGGGCCGAAACCCTTATGGGTTTCGACCCGAAACGTTGCCTATTTCCTTAACTCCATAGATGCTGCCTGACCCGCTGAGTTACTCCAGCACTCTGTGAAACGTCACCTATCCATGTTCTCCACAGATGCTGCCTGACCCGCTGAGTTACTCCAGCACTCTGAAACGTCACCTATCCATGTTCTCCACAGATGCTGCCTAACTATGGAAAGTCATTCTTGCCGTAGAGGGAGTACAGAGAGGTTCATAAGACTGATTCCTGGGATGGCAGGACTTTCATATGTGTCATTTGTGTCTATTACAATCAAGCCATCCACAGTGTAAAGATACACGATAAGGGAATAACGTTTAGTGCAAGGTAAAGCCAGCAAAGTCCGATCAAGGATTGTCCGAGGGTCACCAATGAGGTAGATGGGAGGTCAGGACTGCTCTCTGGTTGTGGTAGGATGGTTCAGTTGCCTGATAACAGCCGGGAAGAAACTGTCCCTGAATCTGGAGGTGTGCGTTCGTTTTCACACTTCTGTTCCTCTTGCCCGATGGGAGAGGGGAGAAGAGGGAGTGGCCGTGGTGTGACTGGTCCTTGATGATGCTGCTGGCCTTGCGTGAGGCAGCGTGAGGTGGAGATGGAGTCAATGGAAGGGAGGTTGGTTTGTGCGATGGTCTGGGCTGTGACAACAACTCTCAACAATTTCTTGCGGTCTTGGATGGAGCAGTTCCCAAACCGGGCTGTGATGCATCGCGATAAATTGTTTTATACGTCGCATCTTTTGAACGTACATGAGTACAATAGATCCTCTTCTGGAACTGCACGCAGAGAGTCGCCATGTTCCTACGTCATCATGCGGCAAGGCCAGCAGCATCATCACGGACCAGTCGCACCCCGGCCACTCCCTCTTCTCCCCTCTCCCATCGGGCAAGAGGTACAGAAGTGTGAAAACAAACGCACACCTCCAGATTTAGAGACAGTTTCTTCCCAGCTGTTATCGGGCAACTGAACCATCCTACCACAACCAGAGAGCAGTCCTGAACAACTATCCACCTCATTGGTGACCCTCGGACTATCCTTGATCGGACTTTGCTGGCTTTACCTTGCACTAAACGTTATTCCCTTATCCTGTATCTGTACACTGTGGACGGCTCGATTGTAATCGTGTGTTGTCTTTCCGCTGACTGGTTAGCACGCAACACAAAAGCTTTTCACTGTACCTCGGTACACGTGGCAATAAACTAAACTGAACTAAACCGAAGATGGACACTAAATGCTGGAGTAACTCAGCGGGACAGGCAGCGTCTCTGGAGAGAAGGAATGGGTGAAGTTTGGGTTCGAGACCCTTCTTCAGACTGTGAGTCGGGGGTGGTGGAGGTACAGACATCGGGGGAGGGGTGGGGGGAGATCAAGAAAAATGTAGAATAGATCGTATAAGTTCCTTTGGGATGACAGGGATGGCGGGACTGTCATATGCTGAGAGAATGGAGCGGCTGGGCTTGTACACTCTGGAGTTTAGAAGGATGAGAGGATATCTCATTAAAGATTATTAAGGGTTTGGACACGCTAGAGGCAGGAAACATGTTCCTGATGTTGGGGGAGTCCAGAACCAGGGGCCACACACAGTTTAAGAATAAGGGGTCTGCCATTTAGAAACGGAGACGAGGAAACACTTTTTCTCACAGAGAGTGGAGAGTCTGTGGAATTCTCTGCCTCAGAGGGCGGTGGAGGCCGGTTCTCTGGATGCTTTCAAGAGAGAGCTAGTTAGGGCTCTTAAAGATAGTGGAGTCAGGGGATATGGGGAGAAGGCAGGAACGGGGTAATGATTGGGGATGATCAGCCGTGATCACATTGAATGGCGGTGCTGGTTCGAAGGGCCGAATGGCCTACTCCTGCACATGTGTAAGAGAGGTCATTGCCTACCATGGCACAAATCATTCGTTCCTTGTGATCTCAGAAACAAAGATCCTCTGGTTAGAAAGAAATGTCTACGGTGAACAGAACTTCCTGGGATGTCAGGACTTTCATATGAAGAAAGACTGGATAGACTTGGTTTATACTCGCTAGAATTTAGGAGATTGAGAGGGGATCTTATAGAAACGTACAAAATTCTTAAGGGGTTGGACAGGCTAGATGCAGGAAGATTGTTCCCGATGTTGGGAAAGTCCAGGATAAGGGGTCACAGCTTAAGGATAAGGGGGAAATCCTTTAAAACCGAGATGAGATGAACTTTTTTCACACAGAGAGTGGTGAATCTCTGGAACTCTCTGCCGCAGAGGGTAGTTGAGGCCAGTTCATTGGCTATATTTAAGAGGGAGTTAGATGTTGCCCTTGTGGCTAAGGGGATCAGGGGGTATGGAGAGAAGGCAGGTACGGGATACTGAGTTGGATGATCAGCCATGATCATATTGAATGGCGGTGCAGGCTCGAAGGGCCGAATGGCCTACTCCTGCACCTATGTTTCTATGTTTCTATGTTTCTAACTGAACGGAATTGAATCAAACTTTTTCTTCTTGTGTGTGGCGTGCACAGCCTAAAGTTGCAGGACAACTTGTTCTGTTTGATCTTATTTGATTGTGCACACCAGGTTGATTGCATTCGTTGAAACACAGCGGACCATGTGAAAGTTGCAATCTCCCACCCCCAGGGTTGAACTGCGCTTCTGAGACTCTAAGAAGTCTGATCTTGACCCAATGAGATCGGCAAGTCCTTATATTTCTCACGTTCCTGCTGGCACTGAGCTGATAGAAACATAGAAAATAGATGAAGGAAGAGGCCATTCGGCCCTTCGAGCCAGCACCGCCATTCACCTTGTGAATTTTGTAGTCGGCAGGGCAGTTCTCTGGGTATCGCCAGAGGTCGGAGGTCGGAGCCATCCCTTGCTTTGAGGTAGACAAAAATGCTGGAGAAACTCAGCAGGTGCAGCAGCATCTATGGAGCGAAGGAAATAGGCGACGTTTCGGGTCGAAACCCAAGGGGATATAGGCAACGTTTCGGGCCGAAACCCAAGGGGTTTCGGCCCGAAA
Source organism: Leucoraja erinaceus (assembly GCF_028641065.1). NCBI lineage: Eukaryota > Metazoa > Chordata > Chondrichthyes > Rajiformes > Rajidae > Leucoraja > Leucoraja erinaceus. The sequence continues at coordinate 321,726 of NC_073384.1, read as the reverse complement.
CGTTACCTATTTCCTTCGCTCCATAGATGCTGCTGCACCCGCTGAGTTTCTCCAGCATTTTTGTCTACCTTATATATATATAGATTACAGAGAAAGGTTGAACAAGTTAGGGCTTTATTCTCTGGAGCGCAGAAGGTTAAGGGGGGACTTGATAGAGGTCTTTAAAATGATGAGAGGGATAGACAGAGTTGACGTGGATAAGCTTTTCCCACTGAGAGTAGGGAAGATTCAAACAAGAGGACATGACTTGAGAATTAAGGGACAGAAGTTTAGGGGTAACATGAGGGGGAACTTCTTTACTCAGAGAGTGGTGGCGGTGTGGAATGAGCTTCCAGTGAAGGTGGTGGAGGCAGGTTTGATTTTATCATTTAAAAATAAATTGGATAGTTATATGGACGGGAAAGGAATGGAGGGTTATGGTCTGAGTGCAGGTAGATGGGACTAGGGGAGAATATGTGTTCGGCACGGACTTGTAGGGCCGAGATGGCCTGTTTCCGTGCTGTAATTGTTATATGGTTATATGGTTATACAGACAGCACCCGTAGTCGGGATCGAACCCAGATCTCTGGCGCTGCATTTTGCTGTAAGGCAGCAACTCTACCGCTGCACCACCGTGACATTGCTGATCGTCCCCTATCAATAACCCGTGCCTGCCTTCTCCCCATATCCCTTGACTCCACTAGCCCCTAGAGCTCGATCTAACTCTCTCTTAAATCCATCCAGTGACTTGGCCTCCACTGCCCTCTGTGGCAGGGAATTCCACAAATTCACACAACTCTCTGGGTGAAAAAGTTTTTTTCTCACCTTTGTTGTCTTAAACAGCCTCCCCTTGACTCTACGATGAAGGCAGGGGGTTGGGTGACTCTGGATATGCGAGATGGGTGGGTGCCACCACCCTGGATGGAGACGAGGTCACGCAGCTAGCCAGCCACGCGGGGAGGGGGTGGAACAGGAAACTGGCAAGGAACAACGGACTAAATGACCGAAAAATATATATAATTCACCGCAGACATTACATTCTAACCACAGGATCATTGTTTGGGAGAACACAAGGAACAAATGATTCACTACACGTTCAGCAACAAAGCCTCTTGTCCTCCTCAAAGTAAATTATTTTCCAAACTGCACAAGTTTGGACACGAAGGTTGAGATTGAAATAAGACTGATATTGGGCATTCGCCATAAAGCGGCTAAGTTCCCAGTACCCCATAACTTTCGGAGAAATGATGTTTGTTGTCAAGAGGTTGTCAGATCCATATTTACTGCCCGTTCCACTACACAGGGGGCCCTGAGAAGTCGGGCGGTTTTTCACCCAGCTTTTGTAAAAATCTGTCAGATAAAATACTGACACGGCCCCCGTTTGCCAGCACTTACAAAGTTAACGGGTGCCAATAATAACCAGAACACAAACAGAAAGCCCTGTGGAGGATATCAGTTCCCCTGCCAAGCAGTTGCTGTTTTGAAGATGACATTAACTGTAGGAGTGAAGTATGGATTGTGGGCTGAACGATACTGGAGTTCAAGGTTGTCGAGGAGGTAGTTAACTCTCACTTTGACAGTTTTCAATGCTAATCGCTTTTGGTGTGGAATTACCACCGACCTTCACACATAACAAGGGTTTAATGACCCAACGCCAAGAGTCATGGAGTCATACAGCACGGAAGCAGGCCCTTCGGCCCTACGCACCCATGCTGGCCAAGATGCTCCATCCAAGCTAGTCCCATTTACCCATGTTCGGACCTCAGATTCAGATTCAATTTTAATTGTCATTGTCAGTGTACAGTACAGAGACAATGAAATGCATTAATGGGACCTTCCCTATTATATAGTCGTAGAGTGATACAGTGTGGAAACTGGCCCTTCAGCCCAACCTGCCCATACCGGCCTACATGTCCCAGCTACACTAGTCATAGAAACATAGAAACATAGACAATAGGTGCAGGAGTAGGCCATTCGGCCCTTCGAGCCTGCACCGCCATTCAATATGATCATGGCTGATCATCCAACTCAGTATCCCGTACCTGCCTTCTCTCCATACCCCCTGATCCCTTTAGCCACAAGGGCCACATCTAACTCCCTCTTAAATATAGCCAATGAACTGTGTGGCCTCAACTACCCTTTGTGGCAGAGAATTCCACAGGTTCACATAGAGTGATACAGTGTGGAAACAGGCCCTTTGGCCCAACATGCCTACACTGGCCAACATGTCCCAGCTACACTAGTCCCCATGCTCCTGCCTTCTCCCCATAAACCCTGACACCCGTACTAATACTGACACAGAATTTAATTGTCATATGTATACTGAAACGGAACAATGACATTCTTACTTGCAGCACAGCAGGTTTGTAAACAAACCAAAAAAGATATTCAATCATTTAAAAAACAAAAACAAAAAGCCAAAATGCATGTTTGAATGGCGGAGTAGATTTAACGGACTGAATAACTGATGAACTTAGTGCGACCAGGACAGGTCGTAGTTCATGCATTTGCACCCTGCTGAATTTAAAACTAATTCCACAGTAATGAGGTTATTCAGTCCATCTGTCATCTTCATAGAGTCATAGAGTCATACAGGCCCTTCAGCACAGCCGGCCAACATGTCCTATCTACACTTGTCCAACCTGCCCCTGCGTTTGGTCCATATCCCTCCAAACCTGTTCTATCCATGTACCTGTCTAAAGGGCCTGTCCCACTGTGGCGACCTAATTGGCAAGTTTAGAAGAGTTGAGGAGAGTTTGAAAAAATGTCAGGTTACACAAAAAAGCTGGAGAAACTCAGCGGGTGCAGCAGCATGGAGCGAAGGAAATAGGCAACATTTCGGGCCGAAACCCTTCTTCAGACTGATCGGGGGCGGGGGTGGGTGGGGACAAGAAAGGGAAAAGGAGGAGGAGCCCGAAGGCTGGGGGATGGGAGGAGACAGCAGGGGGGCTGAGGAAGGGGAGGAGACAGCAAGGACTAACAAAATTGGGAGAATTCGATGTTCATTCCCCCAGGATGCAGATTCCCCAAATGGAATATGAGGTGCTGTTCCTCCAATTTCCGGTGCTGCTCGCTGTGGCCATGGAGGAGACCCAGGACAGAGAGGTCGGATTGGGAATGGGAGGGGGAGTTGAAGTGCTGAGCCACCGGGAGGTCAGCTTGGTTATTGCGGACCGAGCGGAGGTGTTCGGCGAAACGATCGCCCAACCTCCGCTTGGTCTCACCGATATAGATCTGCTGACATCTAGAGCAGCGGACGCAATAGATGAGGTTGGAAGAGATGCAGGTAAACCTCTGTCGCACCTGGAACGATTGCTTGGGTCCTTGAACGGAGTCGAGGGGGGAGGTAAAGGGACAAGTGTTGCATCTCTTGCGGTTGCGGATGGACAAAAAATGTCATGTTGAAGACCTCCTTCGACTATGTTGAAGACTATCTACAACTAGCTACAACTAACTTTGGGAAAATTGGACACCGAATAGTGGAGAGTGAAGGCGACCTCCCTTCGACCTCCCTTCGACTATGATGAAGACTATCTTCGCCTGCCCTCGATTACCTACGACTAACATGCCGACTTACTACGACCTACTACAACTAAACCTACGAGTAACAAATACATCTAATATAGATATGCCATTTTTGTCACACATGTACAGTGAACTTTTGCTTTACTCAGCGGCATACATTTTAGCACAAAAAACAAGTTGAAAAAAACAAAAAACCTAGGAGATGGGGGGGGGAGTACGGGGGCACAAATTCTCGGCGCTACATGAATATATACATATACAAAGATGGAAGTCCGTGTTGGGCGGTGTAGTCATGCATGCGAGTATGCATTTGAATTTATAGTAGTTATAATTCGAGGGAAAGCAGCTATTCTAGTCTTGCCTGGATTTGATGCACCTAGGTCGCTTCCAGAGGGCACAGTCGAACAGTCTTTATTCTTTCTGGGAGCTGTTTGATGATCTTCTTTGCCTCAAGGCAGCGGGAGGTGTATATCTACTTTTTTCCACGCGACCTTTTTTTACTCGCGGGCATTTTTCAACATGTTGAAAAAAACGCCGCGACCTAGCTGAGGCCTCGAGTACGCGGGGACCACTCTCGAGATGAAGGAGACCAAAGACCTCCTGGGCAAGTCGACCAAGCTGCGAGTATACCTGATCAAACTCTTCCAAATATTCAATTACCTGTCTATATGGGCAGCCCCTTTATTGTTTTTAAACGTTGGGATAGTCCCAACTATTTTCCTCTGGCAGCTTGTTCCATACACCCACCTGTTTTCTGTGTGAAAAAGTTACCCCTCGGGTTCCTCCTCAATTTCTCCCCTCTCATCTCAAACCAAAGTCCTCGAGTCCTTGATTCCCCCATCCTGGGTAAAAATGAGTTACAAGTGAGATAGAGAGGCTCCCTTTACAGTTTTGGGTTGATATTATTAATTGTGGGCCCCGCTCAGAGTTTAGAGTCTGGAGATACAGCAGGGAATCAGGCCCTTCAGCCCATCCAGTCCGTGCCGACCATCGATCACCCGTTCACACTAGCTCCATCTTTTCCCAGTTCCTCATCCACTTCCTCAACCACATACTGTGGAGTTTAGAAGGATGAGAGGGCATCTTATTGAAACATATAAGATTATTAAGGGTTTGGACACGCTAGAGGCAGGAAACATGTTTCCGATGTTGGGGGAGTCCAGAACCAGGGGCCACACAGTTTAAGAATAAGGGGTAAGTCATTTAGAACAGAGACGAGGAAACACGTTTTCACACAGAGAGTTGTGAGTCTGTGGAATTCTCTGCCTCAGAGGGCGGTGGAGGCCGGTTCTCTGGATACTTTCAAGAGAGAGCTAGATAGGGCTCTTAAAGATAGCGGAGTCAGGGGATATGGGGAGAAGGCAGGAACAGTGGCACTGATTGGGGATGATCAGCCATGATCACATTGAATGGTGGTGCTGGTTCGAAGGGCCGAATGGCCTCCTCCTGCACCTATTGTCTATTGATACGATACAAACTAACTTGATCTGCTAACAGTCATTGATAATGGCATGTGTCTTTAAATTTTTGACTGCCCGTTATATTGTGGGTGGGATTTATGACCTACTTTAGGGCGAGTAGGAGCTAGGTTTCTTGCGTAGAAGCATAGGTTTCAGTTTAGTTTCGGCCCAGCACGGGGAAGGTTTACCCTTTGACCATGCGAAGTTTAACGGAGACGCGAGGAGTTTTCTAACATTTAATGCGACGAGCTGGAGTTCGATGAAGATTATAGTGTACGAGTCGGAAGATGTTTGGATTACCTTATTGCTTTTCATCAACAATAAATAATTTATTAATCAAAGGACTGTGTTTTGAAGATTTATCTGTGCAGAAGCTCTGAAGGTCCCCGAATGTGAATGAAGACATTCCCCTTAACCATGCAGTCCAGTTAACCATGGAGGGAGTAATCTCTTGAACAATATAAAAATCTGCCACTACATGGAGTATTGATTGTGGATGATCAGCCATGATCACATTGAATGGCGGTGCTGGCTCGAAGGGCCGAATGGCCTCCTCCTGCACCTATTGTCTATTGTTTATTGTCAGCATATGACAGTGCCGCCATCCCGCCAATTAACCTTGTAAACCTACGCTGCACTCCCTCAATAGCAAGAATGTCCCACACTAGGGGAAGTTCACAGAGGGGCCGAATAACCTACAAGCCCGCACTGTACGTCTTTGGAGTGTGGGAGGAAACCGGAGCACCCGGAGAAAACCCACGCAGGTCACGGGGAGAACTCTGTGCAAACTCTGCACAGACAGACAGACGGACAGGACGGAACCCGGGTCTCCGGCGCTGTGAGGCAGCAACACTGCCGCTGCGCCACCGTGCCGCCCGACACCAGTTTTTGTCAATACCTTTCCACTCAACATGGCCACACAGGAGCGAAGGAACAAGAATAGAATCTCAGGCAATGCATCAGTTCCCAACGGGCCTTGAGGCATTTTGCTGCATTCAGAGAGCGTGGAGGCGCAGCGGTAGAGTTGCTGCCTCACGGCGCCAGAGACCCGAGTTCCATCCCGACCACGGGTGCTGCCTGTGTGGAGTTTGCACGTTCTCCCCGTGACCCACGCGGGTTTTCTCTGAGATCTTCGGGTGGGTTTGTAGGTTAACTGGCTTGGTGTAAGTGTAAATTGTCCCCAGTGTGTGTGTGTGTGTGTGTGTAGGACAGTGCGAGTATACGGGGTGATCGCTGGTCAACACGGACTAAAGGGCCTGTCCCACTTGCCGATTTTCACGGCCACGTATCAGGTCACCGTAAAGTCCGCTGCGCGATGTCGTATCGACGCCCGGTGTTTTTTCAAGTGTGGCGACATTTTTTTGTTGCCGCTGGGTTTTGAAACGTTCAAAATCTTTGGGCGACAGAGGGATCTGGGAATAACCGTGCATAGTTCCTTGAAGGTGGAATCTCATATAGATAGGGTGGTAAATAAAGCTTTTGGTATGCTAGCCTTTATAAATCAGAGCATTGAGTATAGAAGCTGGGATGTAATGTTAAAATTGTACAAGGCATTGGTGAGGCCAATTCTGGAGTATGGTGTACAATTTTGGTCGCCCAATTATAGGAAGGATGGCAACAAAATAGAGAGAGTACAGAGGAGATTTACTAGAATGTTGCCTGGGTTTCAACAACTAAGTTACAGAGAAAGGTTGAACAAGTTAGGTCTTTATTCTCTGGAGCGCAGAAGGTTAAGGGGGGACTTGATAGAGGTTTTTAAAATGATGAGAGGGATAGACAGAGTTGATGTGGATCAGCTTTTCCCTTTGAGAGTAGGGAAGATTCAAACAAGAGGACATGACTTCAGAATTAAGGGACAGAAGTTTAGGGGTAACATGAGGGGGAACTTCTTTACGCAGAGAGTGGTAGCGGTGTGGAATGAGCTTCCAGTGGAAGTGGTGGAGGCAGGTTCGTTGGTATCATTTAAAAATAAATTGGATAGGCATATGGATGAGAAGGGAATGGAGGGTTATGGTATGAGTGCAGGCAGGTGGGACTAAGGGAAAAAAAGTTGTTCGGCACGGACTTGTAGGGCCGAGATGGCCTGTTTCCGTGCTGTAATTGTTATATGGTTACATGGACACTGATATGACGCCGGCAATCTCTGAAAAAATCTCCAAGTGGGACAGGCCCTTCAGTGTTTCCGCGCTGTATCTCTAAACTAAACTAAACCAAAATATAACGGGTTACCGCATATAAAAAAACACTGCTTTTTTTAAAGCGTAATAGTGTTGCCCTTATGGGTGACAGATAGCTGGTGAATGAGTTCACTAGAAGAACTCTACTGTGTATTAAAGTGGCCGGGGAAAGGAATAAATCTTGATTGGGAGAATGGATGCAGAGTGATTCCTGTTCACCTCCCTGTGACTGGAGTGAACTCAGAGACATACAGGAGGTTGAAACAACCATCTGAACTCATTGACAAGACAACATTTGTTATAAATTGACATTTACAACAAGAGGAATCGAATACAGGAGCAAAGAGGTCCTTCTGCAGTTGTACAGGGCCCTAGTGAGACCACACCTGGAGTATTGTGTGCAGTTTTGGTCCCCTAATTTGAGGAGGGACATTCTTGCTATTGAGGGAGCCCAGCGTAGGTTTACAAGGTTAATTCCCGGGATGGTGGGACTGTCATATGCTGAGAGAATGGAGCAGCTGGGCTTGTATATTCTGGAGTTTAGAAGGATGAGAGGGGATCTCATTGAAACATATAAGATTGTTAAGGATTTGGACACGCTAGAGGCAGGAAACACGTTCCCGATGTAGGGGGAGTCCAGAACCAGGGGCCACACACAGTTTAAGAATAAGGGGTAAGCCATTTAGAACGGAGACGAGGAAACACTTTTTCACACAGAGAGTGGTGAGTCTGTGGAATTCTCTGCCTCAGAGGGCGGTGGAGGCCGGTTCTCTGGATACTTTCAAGAGAGAGCTGGATAGGGCTCTTAAAGATAGCGGAGTCAGGGGAAATGGGGAGAAGGCAGGAACGGGGTACTGATTGTGGATGATCAGCCATGATCACATTGAATGGCGGTGCTGGCTCGAAGGGCCGAATGGCCTCTACTCCTGCACCCATTGTCTATTGTCTATTGTCTATTGACGCAGTGATTAGAGTTAATGGGTTAAAAGGGGGGGCGGGGATAGTTGGAAAGATAAAATCATCCAATTTCCTCCTTTTGGTGTTGAGTAGCAAACACGGAGAATGTTTTGTCATTTGTCAACAGCGTGTGATAATGGACATAGGCCTCCTTCAATCCTGGGCAAATCAGATCTGTAGAAGGGCAGATAGTTTATCTTTGCCCCTGTGCCTGTCACGTCACCCCCTGCTGTTCCTGCCGAACTTTGTATGTTGCAGCAAGGAACTGCAGATGTTGGTTTACACCGAAGATAGACACGAAATGCTGGAGTAACTCAGCGGGACAGGCAGCCCCTCTGGAGGGAAGGAATGGGAGATCCTTCTTCACACTCTCTGTCCTGGGCTTCCTCCATTGTCAGAGCGAGGCCCAGCGCAAATTGAAAGAACAGCAGCTCATATTTCGCTTGGGCAGCTTACGCCCCAGCGGCATGGACGTTGACATTGTATGTTCTCCATTCAATTTTACTTGCGTTTAGAGATACATAGAAATATAGAAACACAGAAAATAGGTGCAGGAGTAGGCCATCCACGCTACCACTTACGGCTGTGATTTTTGGCCATCTTACTCAGAATCCCCCTCCGCTCATCAGGTGCAGAGGATTATTCCCATCGATGAAAAATAAAAGAGTTATTAGTGTTTAAAAAATGTTGAGATTCCCTCTCCTGAAGGCCACGCCCCTTCCGGAGGGAATATAAAACCCGGAAGTGTTGAATGCCTCAGTCAGTCTCTGCAAGATGGGGGAAGTGAGAGGGTCACGTCTCTCAGTCTGAGCTGTGAATAACACTGAACACATGTCTACTAAACTGTGCCCTCCCACTCCGCCTCCGACCTCTCTGTCCTGGGTCTCCTCCATGGCCACAGCGAGCAGCACCGGAAATTGGAGGAACAGCACCTCATATTCCGTTTGGGGAGTCTGCACCCCGGGGGCATGAACATCGATTTCTCCCAATTCTGTTAGTCCTTGCTGTCTCCTCCCCTTCCTCAGCTCCCCTGCTGTCTCCTCCCACCCTCCAGCCTTCTGGCTACTCCTCCTTTTCCCTTTCTTGTCCCCACCCACCCCCACCCCGATCAGTCTGAAGAAGGGTTTCAGCCCGAAACGTTGCCTGTTTCCTTCGCTCCATAGATGCTGCTGCACCCGCTGAGTTTTCCAGCTTTTCTGTAACCTTCTACTAAACTGTGAGTGGTTTTACTGACCTGTCAGTGCCCTTAATGTGGTTTGAAAATATAGTTTGGAAATGCTAAAGCTGTGTTGCCTTTGGTTTGTAAATGCTAAAGCTGTGTTGCCTAATTAAGGTTGCCTTGCCTAATTAAAGTTGCCTTGCCTGATTAAAGTTGCCTTGCCTAATTAAAGTTGCCTAATTAAAGTTGCCTTGCCTAATTAAAGTTGCCTTGCCTAATTAAAGTTGCCTAATTAAAGTTGCCTTGCCTGATTAAAGTTGCCTTGCCTAATTAAAGTTGCCTTGCCTAATTAAAGTTGCCTAATTAAAGTTGCCTTGCCTAATTAAAGTTGCCGTGCCTAATTAAAGTTGCCTTGCCTAATTAAAGTTGCCTTGCCTAATTAAAGTTGCCTTGCCTTCTACATAATTAAAAGTCTAATCTTGACCAATTCCTGTTTGCGCATTATATTGATTTTAGAAAAAACGCTACAGCTGTGATCTTTGGCCATCTTACTCAGTCCCCCTCCGCTCATCAGGTGACGAGGATTTTTCCCATCGATAAAAAATAAAAGAGTTATTAGCGTTTAAAAAACGATGAGATTCTCTCTCCTCTCAATCACGTCAAGAAGGCCACACCCCTTCTGGTGGGGGGGGGGGGAGGGACTATAAAACGTGGAAGTGTGGGCGTGGCTCAGTCTCTGCAAGATGGAGGAGGGAGAGGTCACGACTCGCTGTCTATAGTGGCCCAGCACCCTGCTTGAAATGGAATGAAACTGCACTTGAATTTGGTGGCCTTGCACCCTGCTTGAAATGGAATTTCAAGGAATAGCCGTGAGTCAACTGCCAGCCCACCAGCCGCGAGTGAGTGAGTGAGCTGCCAGCACATCAGGCTTGAGTGACTGAGCTGCCAGCCCAAGAATCCATTCGGCCCACAATGTCCATACTAGCCCTCTTGAAACCAGTCCCTGCAGCCAACAACACCCACACTAGCAATGTAGAAATCCCCCCCCACTGGCCACCAATATTGGAATTGGTGGAGAGGTGGAATATTACGTTGGGGGACCAGCCCTCCCGTGTGATGCAGGGACCCAACGGGTCCCACTTAGTCTAGTATATATATATATAATCTATGTATTTGTGGGTAGACACAAAATGCTGGAGTAACTCAGCGGGACAGGCAGCGTCTCTGGAGAGAAGGAATGGGTGACGATTCGGGTCGAGACCCTTCTTCAGACTGTGAAGAATCTGAATTCGGAGTCTGAAGAACGGGACCCATACACAAATAAAAACATTTCTTCCATCGAACGTGTCCAAAGACAGGCAGCTCGATTTGTTACTAACACCTATGAGAGAGAAGCGAGTGTTACCAAACTTCTGAATTCTCTGGTCGGGGTGGAACCCTCTCCAAGACAGACGTGAAGCTCACCCTTTGACCTGTTTTTACAAAATGTTAAATGGTCAGCTCGACATAGATTACAAGACCTACACCAAACCCAAACCAATTAGGAGCAGACGAGGGCATTCGATCCAATTCGTGATAACAGCTACAAAGACAGATGTGTACAGCAATTCGTTCTTCCCCCGCACAATTAAAGCATGGAATAATCTCCACCCAACTATAGTTACCCAACCAGATGCAACTACATTTAAGGTAGCTCTTTCTTAAGTCCTCCCTCCACCACCTCCAGTTTAAATTCCATTTGGAATATTTTGGAGGACCAAGAAACCAAGAAGAAGGGTCTCGACCCGAAACGTCACCCATTCCTTCTCTCCAGAGATGCTGCCTGTCCCGCTGAGTTACTCCAGCATTTTGTGCGTACCTCCGATTTGAATCAGCATCTGCAGTTCATTCTTACACGTGCATTTGTGGTCATGTCTGAACTTTTCATTTTTCATGTCTGAACTTTTCATACTGAACTTTTATTTGCTCTGTCGTTTATTATATTGTTTCCAGTGTACCATGTTTCCATACTGTGTTGTGCTGCAGCAAGTAAGAATTTCCTTGTTCTACAGGGACACATGACAATAAAACACACTGGAATCTTGACTTGAATAGACTTGAATAGTCCACCTGGTCCTCACCTTTCACCCCACCAGCCGGCAAATACAACACATAATCCATCGCCATTTCCGCCACCTCCAACGTGACCCCACCACTCGCCACATCTTCCCATCTCCCCCCATGTCTGCCTTCCGCAAAGACCGCTCCCTCCGCAACTCCCTTGTCAATTCTTCCCTTCCCTCCCGCACCACCCCCTCCCCGGGTACTTTCCGTTGCAACCGCAAGAAATGCAACACCTGTCCCTTTACCTCCCCCCTCAACTCCATTCAAGGTCCCAAGCAGTTGTTCCAGGTGCGATAAAGGTTCACCTGTATCTCCTCCAACCTCATCTACTGCATCCGCTGCTCTAGATGTCAGCTGATCTACATCGGGGAGACTAAGCGTAGGTTGGGCGATCGTTTCGCCGAACACCTCCGCTCAGTCCGCAATAACCTACCTGACCTCCCGGTGGCTCAGCACTTCAACTCCCCCTCCCATTCCCAATCCGACCTCTCTGTCCTGGGTCTCCTCCATTGCCAGAGTGAGCAACACCGGGAAATTGGAGGAACAGCACCTCATATTCCGCCTGGGTTGCTTGCATCCTGATGGCATGAATGTTGAATTCTCCCTATTTTGCTAGCCCTTGCTGTCTCCTCCCCTTCCTTAACCCTCGAGCTGTCTCCTCCCATCCCCCCGCCCTCGGGCTCCTCCTCCTCCCCCTTTTCCTTCCTTCTCCCCTCCCCACCCCCCATCAGTCTGAAGAAGGGTTTCGGCCCTGAAACGTCGCCTATTTCCTTCGCTCCATAGATGCTGCTGCACCCGCTGAGTTTCTCCAGCATTTTTATTTACCTTCTTGAATAGACTTGATGGGCCGAATGCCTAATTCTGCTCCTATCATTTGTTAACATGAACTTCAGTTTATGTTCAGATGAAATAATCAAGATTTGATTGCCAGTCTTAAAGAAAGTTAATGCATGTGTTTCAGGCAGACCTGAATGTCAAGAGCTTAAAAATCTTGTAAGTGTGTTGGAACCTGATCTCGAGCGGAACTAAACAAGCGTTGGTGAACGAGAGACAGGTCAGTGGAGTTTATTTTTGTAGCATTTCACAGGAAAGTGGTTTAGTCAGAGTGTCACACACAGAGTCACGCACAGAGTCACGCACAGAGTCACACACAGAGTCACACAGAGTCACACACAGAGTCACACACAGAGTCACACACAGAGTCACACACAGAGTCACACACACAGTCACACACACAGTCACACACACAGTCACACACAGAGTCACACACACAGTCACACACAGAGTCACACACAGAGTCACACACACAGTCACACACAGAGTCACACACAGAGTCACTCACAGAGTCACTCACAGAGTCACTCACAGAGTCACACACACAGAGTCACACACACAGAGCCACACACACAGAGCCACACACACAGAGCCACACACACAGAGCCACACACACACAGAGTCACACACACAGAGTCACACACAGAGTCACACACACAGTCACACACAGACAGCACACAGTCACGCACACAGTCACGCACAGAGTCACACACAGAGTCACACACACAGTCACGCACACAGTCACGCACAGAGTCACGCACAGAGTCACACAGATAGAGTCACACACACAGAGTCACGCACAGAGTCACACACAGAGTCACACACAGAGTCACACACAGACACAGAGACAGAGTCACAGAGTGTGGAAACAGGCCATCAGCCCAACTTGCCCACACCGGCCAACATGTCTCAGCTTCACTAGTCCCACCTGCCTGCGTTTGGCCCATATCCCTCCAAGCCTGTCCAAACATGTCCTATCCATGTCCTATCCAGGTTCACCAGACTGATTCCTGGGATGTCAGGACTGTCTTATGAAGAAAGACTGGATAGACTTGGTTTATACTCTAGAATTTAGGAGATTGAGAGGGGATCTTATAGAAACTTACAAAATTCTTAAGGGGTTGGACAGGCAAGATGCAGGAAGATTGCTCCCGATGTTGGGGAAGTCCAGCACAAGGGGTCACAGCTTAAGGATAAGGGGGAAATCCTTTAAAACCGAGATGAGAAGAACTTTTTTCACACAGAGAGTGGCGAATCTCTGGAACTCTCTGCCGCAGAGGGTAGTCGAGGCCACAGTTCATTGGCTATATTTAAAAGGGAGTTAGATGTGGCCCTTGTGGCTAAGGGGATCAGGGGGTATGGAGAGAAGGCAGGTACGGGATACTGAGTTGGATGATCAGCCATGATCATATTGAATGGTGGTGCAGGCTCGAAGGGCCGAATGGCCTCAACTCCTGCACCTAATTTCTATGTTCTATGTTTCTATGTCAAATGGGCCTGTCCCACTTAGGCGACTCTTTAGGCGGCTGCCAGGGACTAATTTTAATGGAATTCACCTAAGACACCTGGCGGCAACCTACGGCAACCTACGGCAACCCACGGCAACCTACGGCAACCTACGGCAACCTACGGCAACCTACAGCAACCTACGGCAACCTACGGCAACCTACAGCAACCTACGGCAACCTACGGCAACCTACAGCAACCTACGGCAACCTACGGCAACCTACAGCAACCTACAGCAACCTACAGCAACCTACGGCAACCTACAGCAACCTACGGCAACCTACGGCAACCTACAGCAACCTACGGCAACCTACGGCAACCTACAGCAACCTACAGCAACCTACAGCAACCTACGGCAACCTACGGCAACCTACAGCAACCTACAGCAACCTAAGGCAACCTACGGCAACCTACGGCAACCTACGGCAACCTACGGCAACCTACGGCAACCTACGGCAACCTACGGCAACCTACGGCAACCTACAGCAACCTACAGCAACCTACGGCAACCTACAGCAACCTACAGGCAACCCACGGCAACCTACGGCAACCCACGGCAACCCACGGCAACCCATGGCAACCCTACGCAACCCTACGGCAACCTACGGCAACCTACAACAACCTACGACAACCTACGGCAACCTACGGCAACCTACGGCAACCTACGGCAACCTACGGCAACCCACGGCAACCTACGGCAACCTACGGCAACCTACGGCAACCTACGCCAACCTACGGCAACCCACGCCACCCTACGGCAACCCACGGCAACCTACGACAACCTACGACAACCCACGGCAACCCACGGCAACCTACGGCAACCTACGGCAACCTACAGCAACCTACGGCAACCTACGGCAACCTACGGCAACCTACGGCAACCCACGACAGCAAACACTGTCGCCACTGGCACCAAATATGGTTTCAACACGTTGAAAGTTTTGCGGAAGTCGTCTGTAGTCGCCCAAAAAAATCGCCTAAGTGGAACAGGCCCATTAGTCTTACTTATGTTGAGATAGTCCCTACCTGCTTCCACTACCTGCAACCTCCGGGAACCGCACGGAAACCTTGGGTGGGGCGCAAAGTCTCCAGAGGTTTCCGTTCATAGAAACATAGAAATTAGGTGCAGGAGTAGGCCATTCGGCCCTTCGAGCCTGCACCGCCATTCAATATGAACATGGCTGATCATCCAACTCGGTATCCTGTACCTGCCTTCTCTCCATACCCTCTGATCGCCTTAGCCACAAGGGCCACATCTAACTCCCACTTAAATATAGCCAATGAACTGTGGCCTCAACTACCTTCTCTGGCAGAGAATTCCACAGATTCACCACTCTGTGTGTGAAAAAAGTTTTCCACATCTCGGTCCTAAAATATTTCCCCCTTATCCTTAAACTGTGACCCCTTGTTCTGGACTTCCCCAACATCAGGAACAATCTTCCTGCATCTAGCCTGTCCAACCCCTTAAGAATTTTGTAAGTTTCTATAAGATCCCCCCTCAATCTTCTAAACTCTAGCGAGTACAAGCCGAGTCTATCCAGTCTTTCTTCATATGAAAGTCCTGCCATCCCAGGAATCAGTCTGGTGAACCTTCTCTGCACTCCCTCTATGGCAAGAATGTCTTTCCTCAGATTAGGAGACCAAAACTGTACTCAATACTCCAGGTGTGGTCTCACCAAGACCCTGTACAACTGCAGTAGAACCTCCCTGCTCCTATACTCAAATCCAGCAGCTTGTTCCACCCAAAAGGTTACCCCTCAGATTCCCATTAAATCTTTTCCCCTTCAACCTAGGTCCTCTAGTCCTCGATTCAGCTTCTGTGGGCAAGAGATTCTTGATTAGTGCGGGTGTCAGGGGTTATAGGGAGAAGGCAGGAGAATGGGGTTAGGAGGGAGAGTTAGATCAGCCATGATTGAATGGCGGAGTAGACTTGATGGGCCGAACAGCCTAATTCTACTGCTATTATGACCTTATGACTCTGAACTGATCGTGTGCAGAACTGAACCCTCCATTGAGTCTGTCCAAAGCAAGCGCTGTCTGCGGAGGGCGCTCAGCATCGCCAAGGACTGCTCTCACCCCAACCATGGACTGTTTACCCTCCTACCATCCGGGAGGCGCTACAGGTCTCTCCGTTGCCGAACCAGCAGGTCGAGGAACAGCTTCTTCCCGGCAGCTGCCACTCTACTCAACAACGTACCTCGGTAACTGCCAATCACCACCCCCCCAGACACTTATTATTTATTTATTTTTATTCAAATCGTTTGCTATGTCGCTCTTCCAGGGAGATGCTAAATGCATTTCGTTGTCTCTGTACTGTACACTGACAATGACAATTAAAATTGAATCTGAATCTGAATCTGAACAGGCGTTAGGGAACGAGGGACATGTCAACTCGGTCAATTTCTTTAGTATTTCAAGGCCGGGAAGTGACTAAAGATAGACAAAAAAAAAGCTGGAGTAACTCAGCGGGACAGGCAGCATCTCTGGAGAGAAGGAATGGGTGACGTTTCGGGTCCCATTCCTTCTCTCCAGAGATGCTATCCTATCCCATTGAGTTACTCCAACGTTTTTTGTGTCTCCCTTCAGTTTAAAACCGGCACCTGCAGTTCCTTCCTGCACCTGGAGTATTGCGTACAGTTTTGGTCTCCAAATCTGAGGAAGGACATTCTTGCCATAGAGGGAGTACAGAGAAGGTTAACCAGACTGATTCCTGGGATGTCAGGACTGTCTTATGAAGAAAGACTGGATAGACTTGGTTTATACTCTCTAGAATTTAGGAGATTGAGAGGGGATCTTATAGAAACTTACAAAATTCTTAAGGGGTTGGACAGGCTAGATGCAGGAAGATTGTTCCCGATGTTGGGGAAGTCCAGAACAAGGGGTCACAGCTTAAGGATAAGGGGGAAATCCTTTAAAACCGAGATGAGAAGTACATTTTTCACACAGAGAGTGGTGAATCTCTGGAACTCTCTGCCACAGAGGGTAGTTGAGGCCAGTTCATTGGCTATATTTAAGAGGGAGTTAGATGTGGCCCTTGTGGCTAAGGGGATCAGGGGGTATGGAGAGAAGGCAGGTACGGGATACTGAGTTGGATGATCAGCCATGATCATATTGAATGGCGGTGCAGGCTCAAAGGGCCGAATGGCCTACTCCTCCACCTAATTTCTATGTTTCTATGTTTCTATGTCAAATGGGCCTGTCCCACTTAGGCGACTCTTTAGGCGGCTGCCAGGGACTAATTTTAATGGAATTCACCTAAGACACGTGGCGGCAACCTACGGCAACCCACGGCAACCTACGGCAACCTACGGCAACCTACAGCAACCTACGGCAACCTACAGCAACCTACGGCAACCTACGGCAACCTACAGCAACCTACGGCAACCTACAGCAACCTACGGCAACCTACAGCAACCTACGACAACCTACGACAACCTACGACAACCCACGGCAACCTACGACAACCTACGACAACCCACGGCAACCTACGGCAACCTACGACAACCTACGGCAACCTACGGCAACCTACAGCAACCTACAGCAACCCACGGCAACCCACGGCAACCCACGGCAAACGGCAACCACGGCAACCTACGGCAACCACGGCAACCTACGGCAACCTACGACAACCTACGGCAACCTACGGCAACCTACGGCAACCTACGGCAACCTACGGCAACCTACGGCAACCTACGGCAACCTACGGCAACCTACAGCAACCCACGGCAACCTACGGCAACCCACAGCAACCCACGGCAACCTACGACAACCTAAGCAACCTACAGCAACCTACAGCAACCCACGGCAACCTACAGCAACCCACGGCAACCTACGACAACCTACGACAACCTACAGCAACCTACAGCAACCCACGGCAACCTACAGCAACCCACGGCAACCTACGACAACCTACGACAACCTACGACAACCCACGGCAACCCACGGCAACCCACGGCAACCCACGGCAACCTACAGCAACCTACGACAACCTACGACAACCCACGGCAACCCACGCAACCTCCGACAACCTACGACAACCTACGACAACCCACGGCAACCCACGGCAACCCACGGCAACCCACGGCAACGGCAACCTACGACAACCTACAGCAACCTACGGCAACCTACAGCAACCTACGGCAACCCACGGCAACCCACGGCAACCCACGGCAACCTACGGCAACCTACGGCAACCTACGGCAACCCACGACAGCAAACACTGTCGCCACTGGCACCAAATATGGTTTCAACACGTTGAAAGTTTTGCGGAAGTCGTCTGTAGTCGCCCAAAAAAATCGCCTAAGTGGAACAGGCCCATTAGTCTTACTTATGTTGGGATAGTCCCTACCTGCTTCCACTACCTGCAACCTCCGGGAACCGCACGGAAACCTTGGGTGGGGCGCAAAGTCTCCAGAGGTTTCCGTTCATAGAAACATAGAAAATAGGTGCAGGAGTAGGCCATTCGGCCCTTCGAGCCTGCACCGCCATTCAATATGATCATGGCTGATCATCCAACTCAGTATCCCGTACCTGTCTTCTCTCCATACCCCCTGATCCCCTTAGCCACAAGGGCCACATCTAACTCCCTCTTAAATATAGCCAATGAACTGTGGCCTCAACTACCTTCTGTGGCAGAGAGTTCCACAGATTCACCACTCTCTGTGTGAATAAAAGGTTCTAAAAGATTTCCCCTTTATCCTTAAGCTGTGACCCCTTGTTCTGGACTTCCCCAACATCGGGAACAATCTTCCTGCATCTAGCCTGTCCAACCCCTTAAGAATTTTATAAGTTTCTATAAGATCCCCCCTCAATCTTCTAAATTCTAGCGCGTACAAGCCGAGTCTATCCAGTCTTTCTTCATATGAAAGTCCTGCCATCCCAGGAATCAGTCTGGTGAACCTTCTCTGTACTCCCTCTATGGCAAGAATGTCTTTCCTCAGATTAGGAGACCAAAACTGTACGCAATACTCCAGGTGTGGTCTCACCAAGACCCTGTACAACTGCAGTAGAACCTCCCTGCTCCTATACTCAAATCCAGCAGCTTGTTCCACCCAAAAGGTTACCCCTCAGATTCCCATTAAATCTTTTTCCCATCAACCTATGTCCTTTAGTCCTCGATTCAGCTTCTGTGGGCAAGAGATTCTTGATCAGTGCGGGTGTCAGGGATTATGGGGAGAAGGCAGGAGAATGGGGTTAGGAGGGCGAGTTAGATCAGCCATGATTGAATGGCGGAGTAGACTTGATGGGCCGAACGGCCTAATTCTACTGCTATTATGACCTTATGACTCTGAACTGAACTGTACTGATCTCGTGCAGAACTAAACAGGCGTTAGGGAACGAGAGATATGTCAACTCGGTAAATTTTTTTAGTCTTTCAAGGCCGGGAAGTGACTAAAGATAGACAAAACAAAAGCTGGAGTAACTCAGCGGGACAGGCAGCATCTCTGGAGAGAAGAAATGGGTGATGTTTCAGGTCCCATTCCTTCTCTCCAGAGATGCTATCCTATCCCATTGAGTTACTCCAACATTTTGTGTCTTCCTTCAGTTTAAAACCGGCACCTTAAGTTCCTTCCTGCACCTGGAGTATTGCGTACAGTTTTTGGTCTCCAAATCTGAGGAAGGACATTATTGCCATAGAGGGAGTGCAGAGAAGGTTCACCAGACTGATTCCTGGGATGTCAGGACTGTCTTATGAAGAAAGACTGGATAGACTTGGTTTATACTCTCTAGAATTTAGGAGATTGAGAGGGGATCTTATAGAAACTTACAAAATTCTTAAGGGGTTGGACAGGCTAGATGCAGGAAGATTGCTCCCGATGTTGGGGAAGTCCAGGACAAGGGGTCACAGCTTAAGGATAAGGGGGAAATCCTTTAAAACCGAGATGAGAAGAACCTTTTTCACACAGAGAGTGGTGAATCTGTGGAACTCTCTGCCACAGAGGGTAGTCGAGGCCACAGTTCATTGGCTATATTTAAGAGGGAGTTAGATGTGGCCCTTGTGGCTAAAGGGATCAGGGGGTATGGAGAGAAGGCAGGGATGGGATACTGAGTTGGATGATCAGCCATGATCATATTGAATGGCGGTGCAGGCTCGAAGGGCCGAATGGCCTACTCCTGCACCTAATTTCTATGTTTCTATGTTTCTATGTTTCTATGGAGGAGATAGTTGAGGCTGAGACTATCCCAACATAAGTAACACTAATGTCCCACTCAGGCGATTTTAGCCGAATGGCCTCTACTCCTGCACCTAATTTCTATGTTTCTATGTTTCTAGGAAAGTGACTAGTTCTTGCCAGTTCCCCTTGCCCAGTTCACCTCTGAATCCTAGGACAGGTGACCGCTGCATCCGAGTACATTGACGGAGCTGGGAGCTGACTGAAGGGGCACCGCGCGCCAGTGTTCGTGGAGAGGATCACCTCGTACAGTGCCTAATGAGGAAAGGGTTGCAAGTGTGATCTACAGAGACAGCTCTGGAGATTGCCGGCTGACAAGATCAGACCACTTCATGCTTACAATGTTTTTTTTTTCTCCTCTCTCTCTCCGTCACCTGGCTGTTCAGCAGATTAAAATCTTCCAGGTATAAGACTCTTGAAAACAAAGCCTGACACTCGTGCTGAGGTCGGGGGAGGGTGGGGGGGGGGGGGGTTTAATGAAGAGCTCTGACATCCACTTACTCCATCTGTAACATCTAGGATTGCAAGGTAGGCAATATACTCGCATCTTTCAAGTTTGCAGGGTTTTATTAATAATTAGATCCATTTAAGCTCTCTGACTCGTCCCATGGAATTCTCTGCCTCAGAGGGCGGTGGAGGCAGGTTCTCTGGATACTTTCAAGAGAGAGCTGGAGTCGGGGGATATGGGGAGAAGGCAGGAACGGGGTACTGATTGGGGATGATCAGCCATGATCACATTGAAGGCTCGAAGGGCCGAATGGCCTACTCCTGCACCTATTACCTATCTATGACTATGACATACAGGCATCAGAGGTTACATAGAACATAGAAACATAGAAATTAGGTGCAGGAGTAGGCCATTCGGCCCTTCGAGCCTGCACCGCCATTCAATATGATCATGGCTGATCATCCAACTCAGTATCCCGTACCTGCCTTCTCTCCATACCCCCTGATCCCCTTAGCCACAAGGGCCACATCTAACTCCCTCTTAAATATAGCCAATGAACTGTGGCCTCAACTACCCTCTGCGGCAGAGAGTTCCAGAGATTCACCACTCTCTGTGTGAAAAAAGTTCTTCTCATCTCGGTTTTAAAGGATTTCCCTCTTATCCTTAAGCTGTGACCCCTTGTCCTGGACTTCCCTAACATCGGGAACAATCTTCCTGCATCTAGCCTGTCCAACCCCTTAAGAATTTTGTAAGTTTCTATAAGATCCCCTCTCAATCTCCTAAATTCTAGAGAGTATAAACCAAGTCTATCCAGTCTTTCTTCATAAGACAGTCCTGACATCCCAGGAATCAGGAATCAATCATAAATAATTAGATCCATTTAAGCTCTGCCTTGTCCCGTGGAATTCTCTGCCTCAGAGGGCGGTGGAGGCCGGTTCTCTGGATACTTTCAAGAGAGAGCTAGATAGGGCGTTTAAAGATAGCGGAGTCAGGGGATATGGGGAGAAGGCTGGAACGGGGTACTGATTGGGGATGATCAGCCATGATCACATTGAATGGCTCGAAGGGCCGAATGGCCTACTCCTGCACCTATTACCTATCTATGACTATGACATACAGGCATCAGAGGTTGTGGGGAGAAGGCAGGAGAATGGGGTTAGGAGGGAGAGATAGATCAGCCATGATTGAATGGTGGAGTAGACCTGATGGGCCGAATGGCCCTAATTCTGCTCAAATCACCTTGTGATCTTATGGTGACCCAGCCCCCTCAAACATCACAATTGCAGTCAGCTTTTTCAAGCAAGATCTAATCTTTTGTTCTCAAAGTATCTGGAATTGAAAGCAATCCTTGTCCTAAAGGCATGTAGAAACTGACCCCTTGTTGTATGTGTGCTACATGCAACCTTCCCCCCATTGATGAACTGTACACTGCAAGGGCCAGGAAGCGAGCGGGCAAGATCATCTCTGACCCCTCTCACCCTGGCCACAAACTCTTTGAATCACTTCCCTCTGGAAGGCGACTCCGGACTGTCAAAGCTGCCACAGCCAGACATAAAAACAGTTTTTATCCACGAGTAGTTGCTCTACTCAACAGCCAAAAATCTGTAGCCTCCCTTTGATCTGGTATTTTATTTAATTCACATGTTTAATTGATAATGTTTTATTATTAATGTTTAATGTTTTATGCGTCATTCCTAACTGTCACTGTATGTCATTGTTGTCACTTGCGAGCGGAGCACCAAGGCAAATTCCTTGTATGTGAATACTTGGGCCAATAAACATTCATTCATTCATTCATTCATTCATTCATGTGTTGCGAGGTAATGTATGCGTGTTGCATCCGGTTTCTCAAATCCATTGTGAATAAGCTTTATGGAACCAAATTTCTTAAGGAGAGCCAAGGCCCATGTGGTGAATCTCTGGAACTCTCTGCCACAGAAGGTAGTTGAGGCCAGTTCATTGGCTATATTTAAGAGGGAGTTAGATGTGGCCCTTGTGGCCAAGGGGATCAGGGGGTATGGAGAGAAGGCAGGTACGGGATACTGAGTTGGATGATCAGCCATGATCATATTAAATGGCGGTGCAGGCTCGAAGGGCCGAATGGCCTACTCCTGCACCTAATTTCTATGTTTCTATGTTTCTATGTGAGTCCACGTTAGTGCTTGACCCACAGAACGAGGATCGATTGTTTATAGTTCCGTCCCTTTCTCCATTGAAAATAAGCAACGGTAAATCTCTGGGTTATTAACAGTGACTGGGTTTAATGCCATGGAGCTGAAAGATTAAACTTTTGATGCGGTTTTTGCAGAACCAGGTAGGAACAATTTTCAAGCCATTCACATCAGGCAGCCATTGGATCGGGTCTAGGAAATATGCATCTATTTACGACTGGTGAATGTGTTTCAATTTTAATTGCTTCCGGTCTAAGTCCAACTTGGAGAGGAAGGTTCACCAAAGTGCTGCCATATGTCATTACTGGCTGGCTCAAACCGACACATGTGAAATGCAGAAATGCTCAAACAAGAGGACATGACTTCGGAATTAAGGGACAGAAGTTTAGGGGTAACATGAGGGGGAACTTCTTTACTCAGAGAGTGGTAGCGGTGTGGAATGAGCTTCCAGTGGAAGTGGTGGAGGCAGGTTCATTGGTATCATTTAAAAATAAATTGGATCGGCATATGGATGAGAAGGGAATGGAGGGTTATGGTATGAGTGTAGGCAGGTGGGACTAAGGGGAAAAAAAGTTGTTCGGCACGGACTTGTAGGGCCGAGATGGCCTGTTTCCGTGCTGTAATTGTTATATGGTTATATGGTTAAATAAGCGGCAAGATTAGCAGGGGAAAATCGAGCTCCCCTGAATGGCCAGCGATCACCCGCCCGCTCGCACTAGTTCTAGAAACATAGAAACATAGAAATTAGGTGCAGGAGTAGGCCATTCGGCCCTTCGAGCCTGCACCGCCATTTAATATGATCATGGCTGATCATCCAACTCAGTATCCCATACCTGCCTTCTCTCCATCTATCTATCTTATCCCACTCTCTCATCCACTCCCTACACACAAGGGGGCTATTGACAGAGGGGGCGATTAACCTACAAACCCGCAGGTCTCTGGGATGTGGGAGGAAACCGGAGCGCCCGGAGAAAACCCACGAGGTCACAGGGAGAACATGCAGACTCCACAGAAGCAGGATCCAAAAGGTATTGTCTGTGGAGGTCGGAGCCATCCCTTGCTTTGAGGTAGACAAAAATGCTGGAGAAACTCAGCGGGTGCAGCAGCATCTATGGAGCGAAGGAAATAGGCAACGTTTCGGGTCGAAACCCAAGGGGAAATAGGCAACGTTTCGGGTCGAAACCCAAGGGGTTTCGGCCCGAAACGTTACCCATTTCCTTCGCTCCATAGATGCTGCTGCACCGGCTGAGTTACTCCAGCACTTTTGTCTACCTTATATATATATATATATATATGCCCCTGTCCCACCTAGGAAACCCGAAGGGAAACCTCTGAAGAATTTGCGCCCCACCCAAGGTTTCCGTGCGGTTCCCGGAGGTTTTTGTCAGTCCCCCTGCCTGCTTCCACTACCTGCAACCTCCGGGAACCGCACGGAAACCTTGGGTGGGGCGCAAAGTCTCCAGAGGTTTCCGTTCATAGAAACATAGAAATGAGGTGCAGGAGTAGGCCATTCGGCCCTTCGAGCCTGCACTGCCATTCAATATGATCATGGCTGATCATCCAACTCAGTATCCCGTACCTGCCTTCTCTCCATACCCCCTGATCCCTTTAGCCACAAGGGCCACATCTAACTCCCTCTTAAATATAGCCAATGAACTGTGGCCTCAACTACCTTCTGTGGCAGAGAATTCCACAGATTCACCACTCTCTGTGTGAAAAATGTTTTCCTCATCTTGGTCCTAAAGGATTTCCCCCTTATCCTTAAGCTGTGACCCCTTGTTCCGGACTTCCCCAACATCGGGAACAATCTTCCTGCATCTAGCCTGTCCAACCCCTTAAGGATTTTGTAAGTTTCTATAAGATCCCCCCTTAATCTTCTAAATTCTAGCGAGTACAAACCGAGTCTATCCAGTCTTTCTTCATATGAAAGTCCTGACATCCCAGGAATCAGTCTGGTGAACCTTCTCTGTACTCCCTCTATGGCAAGAATGTCTTTCCTCAGATTAGGAGACCAAAACTGTATGCAATACTCCAGGTGTGGCCTCACCAAGACCCTGTGCAACTGCAGTAGAACCTCCCTGCTCCTATACTCAAATCCTTTTGCTATGAATGCTAACATACCATTCGCCTTCTTCACTGCCTGCTGCACCTGCATGCCTACTTTCAATGACTGGTGTACCATGACACCCAGGTCTCGTTGCATCTTCCCCCTTTCCTAATCGGCCACCATTCAGATAATAATCTACTTTCCCGTTTTTGCCACCAAAGTGAATAACCTCACATTTATCCACATTATACTGCATCTGCCATGCATTTGCCCGTTCAGGTTTCCTAAGTGGGACAAGGGCATAACTTTGATTAGTGCGGGTGTCAGAGGTTATGGGGAGAAGGCAGGAGAATGGGGTTAGGAGGGAGAGAGAGATCGGCCATGATTGAATGGTGGGGTAGACTTGATGGGCCGAATGGCCTAATTCTGCCTCTACAATGAATGAATTTAAAGTACCATCTCAATCACTGAAAACTTAAGGGACATCTAGTTCAGTTTAGTTTATTGTCACGTGTAGCGAGGTACAGTGAAAAGCTTTTGTTGCGTGCTAACCAGTCAGCGGAAAGACAATACATGATGAGGGATAACGTTTAGTGCAAGGTAAAGCCAGCAGAGTCCGATCAAGGATAGTCCGAGGGTCACCAATGAGGTAGATAGTAGTTCAGCACTGCTCTCTGGTCTAATGCTGTATGTGTGCATCTGTTACTGAATTATGATGTACTTATAAATGAGATTATAACAATTATATTTATAATTATACTGGGAACCACGGTGGCGCAGCGGTAGAATTGCAGCCTTACAGCGCTTGCAGCACCGGAGACCCGGGTTCGATCCTGACTACGGGTGCTGTCGGTACGGAGTTTGCACGTTCTCCCCGTGACCTGCGTGGGTTTTCTTCGGAAAAAATTGTCCCCAGTGTGTGTAGGTTATAGCGTCAGTGTGCAGGGATGGCTGGTCGGCACGGACACGGCGGGCCGAAGGGCCTTGCCATAGAGGGAGTGCAGAGACGGTTCACCAGACTGATTCCTGGGATGTCAGGACTGTCTTATGAAGAAAGACTGGATAGACTTGGTTTATACTCTCTAGAATTTAGAAGATTGAGGGGGGATCTTATAGAAACTTACAAAATTCTTAAGGGGTTGGACAGGCTAGATGCAGGAAGATTGTTCCCGATGTTGGGGAAGTCCAGGACAAGGGGTCACAGCTTAAGGATAAGGGGGAAATCCTTTTTAGGACGAGATGAGAAGAACTTTTTTCACACAGAGAGTGGTGAATCTGTGGAACTCTCTGCCGCAGAGGGTAGTTGAGGCCAGTTCATTGGCTATATTTAAGAGGGAGTTAGATGTGGCCCTTGTGGCTAAAGGGATCAGGGGGTATGGAGAGAAGGCAGGTACAGGATACTGAGTTGGATGATCAGCCATGATCATATTGAATGGCGGTGCAGGCTTGAAGGGCCGAATGGCCTCTACTCCTGCACCTATTGTCTATGTTTCGATGTTTCTATGTCCCCTACTGACCAAACTAAAACTAAGCATGCACAAGCCCCAGCGGAGAGGTCCAGAATGGAATGTGCAACGCTTTGGGGAATATCCATTTTGATCAGTGGAGATAAGGAGCCCTGGCAACAGGCCTCGAGTTAGTGGATGGATGTGGACTCGCTGATAGACTGCCAGAGAAAACAAGGCATTCGCCACGGGGGCCAGATGCACATGCAGAATTAAGAACCGCCTGTTCTTCAAAGCGCTAAGCAGGCCTGTCTGAATTGGGTTGAGCCCTGTGCCCTGAGGTGCAAAAAATTAATTAATAAGTGATACACAAGACTAAAGAGAGGCTCAAGACATCAGTGGTTTTCATTCATCATAATTTAATTTATTATGAAAGTTTGTTATGAAACGTGACCCTATCTGAAAATCTAACTCTTTAGAATTTAGTGGTTGTGTGTCTTGTTGCTTTTCACCTATAACCATATATAACCATATAACAATTACAGCACGGAAACAGGCCATCTCGGCCCTACAAGTCCATGCCGAACAAATTTTTTTCCCCTTAGTCCCACCTGCCTGCACTCATACCATAACCCTCCATTCCCTTCTCATCCATATGCCTAACCAATTTATTTTTAAATGATACCAATGAACCTGCCTCCACCACTTCCACTGGAAGCTCATTCCACACCGCCACCACTCTCTGAGTAAAGAAGTTCCCCCTCATATTACCCCTAAACTTCTGTCCCTTAATTCTCAAGTCATGTCCTCTTGTTTGAATCTTCCCTATTCTCAAAGGGAAAAGCTTATCCACGTCAACTCTGTCTATCCCTCTCATCATTTTAAAGACCTCTATCAGGTCCCCCCTTAACCTTCTGCGCTCCAGAGAATAAAGACCTAACTTATTCAACCTATCTCTGTAACTTAGTTGGCTGTGACCTAGTATGGCTGTGCGGTGATTGGTACGTGCAACAATAAACTGGCCTTCAAGCCTTGAACAGGCCCTTCAGCCCAAAAGGTCCGTACTGAACATGATGCCGGATTAAACTAATCTTATCTTCCTGCTTTGATCCCCGCACATTAACACTATCCAACACACACGAGGGATAATGTTACCTTTTTATACCGAGCCATTTATCCCGCAAACCTGTACGTCTTTGGAGTGTGGGAGGAATCCGATGACCAGGTACAGCAGGCAGTGAAGAAAGCCAATGGCATGTTGGCCTTCATAACAAGAGGAGTTGAGTATAGGAGCACAGAGGTCCTTCTGCAGTTGTACAGGGCCCTTGTGAGACCACACCTGGAGTATTGTGTGCAGTTTACGTCCCCTAATTTGAGGAAGGACATTGAGGGAGTGCAGCGTAGGTTCACCAGGTTAATTCCCGGGATGGCGGGACTGTCATATGCTGAGAGAATGGAGCAGCTGGGCTTGTACACTCTGGCGTTTAGAAGGATGAGAGGTTCTCTCAGATGTGGCCCTTGTGGCTAAGGGGATCAGGGGGTATGGAGAGAAGGCAGGTACGGGATACTGAGTTGGATGATCAGCCATGATCATATTGAATGACGGTGCAGGCTCGAAGGGCAGAATGGCCTACTCCTGCACCTAATTTCTATGTTTCTATGTTTCTATCTCATTGAAACATATAAGATTATTAAGGGTTTGGACACGCTAGAGGCAGGAAACATGTTCCCGATGTTGGGGGAGTCCAGAACCAGGGGCACACAGTTTAAGAATAAGGGGTAAGCCATTTAGAACGGAGAGGAGGAAACACTTTTTCACACAGAGAGTTGTGAGTCTGTGGAATTCTCTGCCTCAGAGGGCGGTGGAGGCCGGTTCTCTAGATACTTTCAAGAGAGAGCTAGATAGGGCTCTTAAAGATAGCGCAGTCAGGGGATATGGGGAGAAGGCAGGAACGGGGTACTGATTGGGGATGATCAGCCATGATCACATTGAATGGCGGTGCTGGCTCGAAGGGCCGAGTGGCCTCTGCTCCTGCACCTATTGTCTATTGTCTATCCCGGAGAAAACCCAGGCAGGTCACGGGGAGAAGGTAGAAACTCCGTACAGACAGCACCCGTAGTCAGGATGGAACCCGGGTCTCTGGCGCTGTGAGGCAGCAACTCTACCGCTGCGCCACCGTGACGCCCGTATATAATACGTGACTGGCGGAATGGCCGGCGTTGCACCTGAGAGAGAGAGAAAACATGGAAGAGTTTAATTTCTCAGGTGTTCTTGGTTACAATCGGACATTCAGTGTTGCTCTTCCTGGCCCTGTCCCAATGTACGAGCTAATCCAAGAGTTCTCCCGAGTTTCCCCTGATTCGAACTCGGAGAATTACGGTAATGGCCGCTCGTAGGTACTCAGGGCTCTCGTGGACAATTTTCAACATGTTGAAAAATCTTCACGAGTCTTCACGAGCTTACCGCGTTTCCCGAGTACCTGCCGTTAGCGTTACGAGCCACTAAGAGACGTCCCCGAGCTCCGACGTACATTCTACGCGCTTACCACGAGTTTGATTTTTTTTTTTAAATCGGAAGAGATCTTGGAATGAACTCGTACAGTGGGACAGGGCCGTCAGTTCGGGTCACGACTTTCTAAAGTGTAAATGTGCAGACACTGAAGTAAACGTGATCACGGGCGGTTCAGTCAAGGGTCACGATCATTGAACTAATTAATGAACATGTCAATAAATGCAGAAAAAACACTGCTGTAGCTCCAACTAGGAGCGTTTTGAATCAATAGGGAGACGTGTTACAATGAAGGATTCTAAAACTACAGGCCACAGGCTTTAGGTGGGAAGGGGGAGGTTTCAGAGGAACCTCAGGGATAACTTTTTTTACGCAGGGAAAGCTAAGCTAGCCCCACTTGTCCACGTTCCACTGGCCCATCTCACTCCAGCCTTTTGTGCCTATCTTATAGAAACATAGAAAATAGGTGCAGGAGTAGAGGCCATTCGGCCCTTCGAGCCTGCACCATTCGCCATTCAATATGATCATGGCTGATCATCCAACTCAGTATCCCGTACCTGCCTTCTCTCCATACCCCCTGATCCCTTTAGCCACAAGGGCCACATCTAACTCCCTCTTGAATATAGCCAATGAACTGTGTGGCCTCAACTACCTTCTGTGGCAGAGAATTCCACAGATTCACCACTCTCTGTGTGAAAAATGTTTTCCTCATCTCGGTCCTAAAAGATTTCCCCCTTATCCTTAAACTGTGACCCCTTGTCCTGGACTTCCCCGACTATTCAAATTATCTTTAGTCTGTGCTGTAGATTGAGTTGGAATCGGTTTTGGCTGCACAGTTATGAGTGTATACGGAGTATAGTAGTGGCTGAGAACATGACCTTGGGGGGCATCAGTGGCAGAGATTGTCGGGGAGGATGATGTGTCTCCTCTCCTCACAGATTGTGGCCTGTTCACTTTGTCTGGTCAGGGACCCAGATTTGTTACAAGATAACCCTGCATCATTTTACCCCGTTAAAACATCATATTCCACGCAACAGTTCAGTTCAACTCACACAAAGAGCCAAGTCAGCGGATATTTTTAAGGCAGAGATGGACAGATTTGTGATTAGTGCGGGTGTCAGGGGTTACGGGTAGAAGGGGGTTAGGAAGGAGAGATAGATCTGAGGAAGGACATCCAAATCTGAGGAAGGACATTATTGCCATAGAGGGAGTGCAGAGAAGGTTCACCAGACTGATTCCTGGGATGTCAGGACTGTCTTATGAAGAAAGACTGGATAGACTTGCTTTATACTCTCTAGAATTTAGGAGATTGAGAGGGGATCTTATAGAAACTTACAAAATTCTTAAGGGGTTGGACAGGCTAGATGCAGGAAGATTGCTTCCGATGTTGGGGAAGTCCAGGACAAGGGGTCACAGCTTAAGGATAAGGGGGAAATCCTTTAAAACCGAGATGAGAAGAACTTTTTTCACACAGAGAGTGGTGAATCTGTGGAACTCTCTGCCGCAGAGGGTAGTCGAGGCCACAGTTCATTGGCTATATTTAAGAGGGAGTTAGATGTGGCCCTTGTGGCCAAGGGGATCAGGGGGTATGGAGAGAAGGCAGGTACGGGATACTGAGTTGGATGATCAGCCATGATCATATTGAATGGCGGTGCAGGCTCGAAGGGCCGAATGGCCTCTACTACTGCACCTAATTTCTATGTTCCTATGTTTCTATCAGCCGTAATTGAATAGCGGAGTAGACTTGATGGGCCGAATGGCCTAATTCTACTCCTATCCCTTATGGCCGTGTATATGCCAGTGGAGTGTACAGGTCGAGGATCAGTCTTGTAGATTTGAAGTTTAGTTTCGGTAAGAACTGGAGATGCTGGTGCAAAGAGCACCAGGGGTGGCGGGGAGATGGCCAGCCCTGCCAGCAGTCTGTTCATTTGGGGGGATGGGGGGGGGGGGGGGAGGGGAACATTGTTTTTTCAAGTTCCTACCTTCCCAGAGATGTGATCAATTTCCGGATCACATTCTCTGGGCTCTGCAGCCTACCATCGCTGGAGCTGGGAGCCTCCTCGTACTGTCGTGAGGCCCACCGTGGGGCGCGGACTTAACATCGGAGCGGATCCCTTGCCTGGGGTCGCTCCCACCGCAGCCTGCAGACTTACCAACAAGGGCTCGCAGTCTCGGGTGAGGCCGAGTCGGGAGCTCCAACGCCGCGGAAGGTTCGACCAGCCCCGACGTGAAGTTCGATCGCCCGGTGCGGGGGAGCTGACATCCCCCCCGATGCAGGAGCTGATCGCCTCGACGCGGAGAGCCCAAACGCCGCCGGCTACGGGAGTCAAGATCATCCCGTCAACGGGGGCTCGAGGCCCACGACCGAGGAAGAACAAAAGGAAGAGACTTGAAGTTTATTTCACCTTCCATCACAGTGGGGAATGTGTGGGAGTCACTGTGGTGGATGTTGATGTTAAAATGTGTTTTTGAGTGATCTGTTGCTTCTAATTGTATAACTGACCTGGACAATGAAATTCCTCATATGTTGCAAAACATACTTGGTGAATAAAGTCTGATTCTGATTCTGATTCTGAAATCGAAGGGAGACAAAAATAACTCAGCGGGACAGGCAGCATCTCTGGAGAGAAGGGACGGGTGACGTTTTGGGTTGAGACCCTTCTTCAGACTTGAAGTTTAGTTTAGTTTAGAGTTGCAGTACAGAAACAGGCCCTTCGGCCCACCAGGTCCGTGCCGGCCGGCGATCCCTACACATTAACACTATCCTACACGCATGAGGGATCATTCTTACATTTACCGAAGCTAATGAACCTACAAACCTGTGCATCTCTGGAGTGTGGGAGGAAACCGGAGCACCCGGAGTAAAACCCACGCAGGTCACAGGGAGAACGTGCAAACTCCGTACAGACAGCCCCCGTAGTCGGGATGAAACCCGGGTCTCTGGTGCTCTACCGCTGCACCACCGTGCCACCCTGATTTGTGAATCATGGAACCTTTGAGTGAATGTATGACCTACCAGAAACTATTTATTTCATACGTCCACGGGTTATAGGAGCAGAGTTAGGCAACTCCACCATTCAATCATGGCTGATTTATCTCTCCCTCCTAACCCCATTCTCCTGCCTTCTCCCCATAACCCCTGACACCCGTACTAATCAAGAATCTGCTGATCTCTGCCTTAAAAATATCCATAGACACAGCCTTCTGTGGCATAGAATTCCACATATTCACCACCCTCTGATGAAAAAATTCCTCCTCATCTCCTTCCTAAAGGGACGTCCTTTAATTTTGAGGCTGTGACCTCTGGCCCTAGACTCTCCCACTAGTGGAAACATCCTCTCCACATCCACTCTGTCCAAGGCCTTTCACTATTCTGTACGTTACATTTTATTCTGTAGGTAGACAGATTAATATTGCAGATAAATACAGAGATAGGTTACAGAGTAAGGTTGAATAAGTTAGGTCTTTATTCTCTGGAGCGCAGAAGGTTAAGGGGGGACTTGATAGAGGTCTTTAAAATGATGAGAGGGATAGACAGAGTTGATGTGGACAAGCTTTTCCCTTTGAGAATAGGGAAGATTCAAACAAGAGGACATGACTTCAGAATTAAGGGACAGAAGTTTAGGGGTAACATGAGGGGGAACTTCTTTACTCAGAGAGTGGTAGCGGTGTGGAATGAGCTTCCAGTGGAAGTGGTGGAGGCAGGTTCGTTGGTATCCTTTAAAAATAAATTGGATAGGCATATGGATGAGAAGGGAATGGAGGGTTATGGTATGAGTGCAGGCAGGTGGGACTAAGGGGAAAAAAGTTGTTCGGCACGGACTTGTAGGGCCGAGATGGCCTGTTTCCGTGCTGTAATTGTTATATGGTTATATGGTTATATGGTTTAAATAATCGTGAATAAATAGATGGGACAGAAGGGCAGGCAGATAGAAAGTCTCTCTGATGGACAATCAACGAAGAAGACCCATGGACTCAAACGGACACAGATGGCAAGATACATACAGTAGATACGTTTGTGTAGGAAGTGACTGCAGATGCTGGTTTAAAATGGAGATAGACACAGAATGCTCGAGTAACTTAACGGGCCAGGCAGCATCTCTGGAGAGAAGGAATGGGTGACGTCTCGGGTCGAGACTTTGGGTCTATACATTGTTAGGTAAATGGGTTTATCGGTAGACGTGTAGATGGACAGGTAGGCAGACCAATGCTCATATAAATAGATAATGGGATAGGTTGGTGGAGGTACAGTGAATCTGAAGAAGGATCCCGACCTGAAACGTCACCTATCCATGTTCTCCACAGATGCTGCCTGACCCGCTGAGTTACTCCAGCACTCTGTGAAACGTCACCTGACGGGGCTGCTCCTCAAGTTGCGGTTGCGTTTTAGTCCCACAATCCTGGTGTTAGGACACAGGGCAGGGCCTATTGGGGTTGGGGTGGGACCTCCCTGGTTTGCTCCTGGGCCTGGCCAAGATGGCCATTCGCGGGTCCAGGCAGCGGGCGGTCGATGGTCATGGTAGAGTCGGCTGCCCGCCCCTCTTCTGGGCCGACGGCCGTGCTCGCGTGACCCTGAAGATGGAACACGCGGTGTGCATGGGGAGTCTGGAGGCCTTCCGTGAATGCTGGGCGCCGCGGAGGCTCGAGAGCGTTGTAGATAATGACTGCACCATTGTATTATAATGGCAGCTTGATGTATTGTAACCGCTACCTTCAGGTAGAATGTAGAATTTTCGTTTGAGTCTCACTGGGGTTCAAATGATAATAAATTTGTATTGTATTGTACAGGGGCTTGAAGGCTGCAACATCCAGGTTCAGGAATAGCTACTTCCCCACAGCCATCAGGCTATTAAACCCGGCTCGGACAAAACTCTGAACATTAATAGCCCATTATCTGTTATTTGCACTTGATCAGTTTATTTATTGATGTGTGTATATATTTATACAATGGTATATGGACACACTGATCTGTTCTGTATTCATGCCTACTATGTTCTGTTGTGCTGAAGCAAAGCAAGAATTTCATTGTCCTATCAGGGACACATGACAATAAACTCTCTTGAATCTTGAATCTTAAATCATTCAACGCTTATGCACGCTGTAATATGCGATTGTTGAATAAAGTCCTTGAAATGGGGGGGGAATAGCAGAGAGAAAATAAAAGGGAACACTATCTGACCCCTCAGTCAAGGATACATTCTCCACAACATCAGGAGATGATTTTGTAGTTTTACTGCATTGCCCTTGGGGGATTGGAGCAGTGTAAATGCGGGCCAACAAGTGCTTGTAGAATATTAGACAAATGCTCTCCAATATAGCTTGTATGTTGTGAAGGAAATGAAGCACTCAGGTAGATGAACACACCCTGCCGTTGCAAGATTGTGTTGCCGTGAAGATGTGAAGTGAAGAGTGGCCAGAGATGGGGTATAACTCATGAACCTTCAGGCCTCCAGCAACCTGTGTCACTGATCATATGTAGCATAGTATGTGTCCTCCACATGCCGTTTTATAGTAGGAATATACAAAGGTGACATCAAGCTACCTCCCTCATTGTTCACGAAGGAACTGCAGATGCTGAAAAAATCAAAGGTAGACAAAAATTCTTGAGAAACTCAGCGGGTAAGGCAGCATCTATGGAACAAAGGAAATAGGTGACGTTTCGGGTCGAGACCCTTAAACGTCACCTATTCCTTCACTCCATAGATGCTGCCTCACCCGCTGAGTTTCTCCAGCATTTTTGTCTATCCTCTCTCATTGTTTAGTTTAGTTTAGATTAGTTTAGATTAGTTTAGATTAGATTAGATTAGTTTAGATTAGATTAGAGTTTAGTTTAGTTTAGTTTAGTAGTTAGTTTAGATTAGATTAGTTTAGATTAGTTTAGTTTAGATTAGATTAGTTTAGTTTAGATTAGATTAGTTTAGTTTAGACTAGTTTAGATTAGTTTAGTTTAGATTAGATTAGATTAGTTTAGATTAGTTTAGTTTAGTTTAGTTTAGACTAGTTTAGATTAGTTTAGTTTAGATTAGATTAGATTAGTTTAGTTTAGTTTAGATTAGTTTAGATTAGTTTCGATTAGATTAGTTAGATTGGTTTAGATTAGATTAGTTTAGTTTAGTTTAGTTTAGTTTAGTGTAATTTTAATTTTAGATTAGTTTAGTTTAGAGATACAGCGCAGAAACAGGCCCTTCGGCCCCACCGTGTCCACATCGACCAGCGATCCCCGCACACTAACACTATCCTACACACACACTAGGGACAGTTTTACATTTGTACCAAGCCAGTTAATCTACAAACCTGTACGTCTGTGGAGTGTGGGAGGAAACGGAAGATCTCGGAGAAAACCCACGCAGGTCACGGGGAGAACGTGCAAACTCTGTACAGACAGCGCCCGTAGTCAGGATGGAACCCGGGTCCCTGGCGCTGTGAGGCAGCAACTCTACCGCTGCGCCACCGTGCCCGCCAAATTCGTTTTGTGAAATGATGTTCATCCGTATATTTGTTAAAACGAGTACATTTCTACAATGGGCTTTCATGTCCATTCCAGAATGTTCCGGGACATCATATTGCAAATATATTGCAAAGAAAGTCACTGGGTATATAGGTGGTGGGTGTACGGGACAAGCTGCCACGGGAGATGGTTGAGGCAAGGACTATAACAGTATTGAAAAAACGTTTGGATAGCACAGGGACTGGAAACATTTAGAGGGACATGGGCCAAACGTGGGCAGGTGGGACTAGTATAGATGGGGCATGTTGGTCGGGGTGGGCAGGTTGGTTGAAGAGCCTTTTCCGTGCTGTATCACTCCATGACTATATTCTTTGAATATAAGAAATTAGGGCTGACGGAATCAAGGGATATGGGGAGAAAGCAGGAACGGGGTACTGATTCTGGATGATCAGCCTTGATCATATTGAATGGTGGTGCAGGCTCGAAGGGCCGAATGGCCTACTCCTGCACCTATTTTCTAAGTTTCGATACCTACGGTGAAGCATGGTGGTGGCAGCATCATGCTGTGGGGATGTTTTTCAGCGGCAGGAACTGGGAGACTAGTCTATGTTTCTAAATGGAGCATGAAATCTGTAAGCAGTAAATTTGCTCCTAAAATATGCTCCTTGTTTACACACCTTCGGTTTTTGCATCTCTGGTCTTGTCGAACTATCTGCTGATCAATAAACCCCCTCACCTGAATCCACCTATTAGTAGGTATGTTACAAAACCTACCTGAATCGTCATTAGGAATCTGCCCTCAGCCATGTCCGCGATTTTGGAGCTGTTTGGAGGGGGCGGGTTTAAAACGCGATTTTTACTAGGCTGTACTAATCGCAGATGTTCAGCCTAGTAAATCATTAACGAAAAATCGCTGCAAGACCCGGTCGCAAAAGGTATTATTAGTTTTATAGGACTCGAATAATAGATATAATAGTTTTAAAAGCTCTCGTTCACTCCGCAACCTCTCGCAGCCCCAGGGTTTTATAAAGCAAACAATTAAAGGTATGTACCTTATTTTTACATTAAATGGGGCATATATATACCCCTATATATCAAGTTATCTATAGCGAGTAGTTCATTTTGGGCTTTTTATATCCCGCAGTATTTTTCTCGGCATTTGAGGGCACTAATCCAGCGCGATGTCAACGTTCTAAACCAGCGCGTTCCACAGGAACCCACTAGAAAGCTGATTTAAATGGGCATTTATTTACAGCAATTGAACACTAAATTCCTTCCATTTGGCCTATAAATTAATGTAAATTAGATATAAAAATCATGTTATATTGTGAATTATTTGTGAATAATCTTTGGACACTTAGGCTATTTAAAAATGTTAATCTTTCCTTAAGAAATGGGCTTTTGACTATCCAAGATCACAGCTTTTTTGTAATGTCCATTGAAAATCAATAGGGAACAAGATGCTAATTTCCGAGTATGAAAATGGCAATAACTCTTTTAATACTTGAGATATGAAAGTGAATTTGGTGTCAAATTAAACTTATTGTTATGCTTTATCTGATGGGATAAATTGCAGACTTGATTTTTAAAATCTCAAAATTTTGTAACATTGCTACTATTAGCTGCCAGGCATTGTCCTGTCCCTCCTCTCTCCCAGCTCTCTCTACCCCCTCCCTCCCCCACCCCTGCTGCAATCAGTCAGAAGAAGGGTCTCGACCCAAAACGGCACCTATCCGTTTTCTCCGCAGATGCTGCCTGACCCGCTGAGTTACTCCAGCACTCTGTGAAACGCCACCTATCCATGTTCTCCACAGATGCTGCCTGACCCGCTGAGTTACTCCAGCACTCTGTGAAACGTCACCTATCCATGTTCTCCAGCAGTTCCCTGTTTCTGCAGTATTACTGTGGTGCAGTGCAGCGCAGGTTAACGCTGTAATCAGATCCATGTGCTGGAACAGAGACATTTTTCAACAGTGCATATATAACCAGTGAACACTCAAGAGCCTGCGATTAGCTAGCTTAGGCTTTGCCATTGGCCTTTTGCCTCTGTGACGATGATCGATAGTCAGCCAACGTTGCAATTCCGCGATTGGGGGGGTGGGGGGTTGAGCGGAAATGTAGTGATGGAGTTGGTGAGTAATGGGGCTGTCCCACTTAGGAGATTTTTTAGGCGACTACAGCCGACAAAGTTTGCCGCCACATGTTCGCTGGCGGCCGCCGATAGTTGTCTCCTCAGTCGCGCAAAAAGGTCCTGGCGTCTCTCTGGTCGCCGCTGAATTTTCGACACGTTTGGCGAGAGTGGGTTTGACGCCAACGAGCGTAGCTTGACTTCTCCTGACGTAGGTGCTGTCGTGTGTTGTCGCCAGGATGACGTACGTTGTCGCTGGTTTTTCGGCGACCTGACACGACTACGACAGTCGCTGACCGGGCAGTTGCCTGAAAAAATCACCAAGTTGGAGGGCCGGTAAAAAACAATGCCCCATCGTGCAGTGTCCAGTCCCCTCCTCCTCTCACACTGCACTCGACCCTGTTTGAAGTGGCGTAAATTTGAGGGGCAGAGAGGGTGGGGGGGGGGGGGGGGGGGGGGGGGGGGGGAGGGGGGAAGAGTGAAGCAAGGGTCTTTTTCACAGATTTAAACAAAACCCCTCTGTCCACAAACTGCGCAGTTCAAGCAAGTGTGGACATGGGACATGACAAGGGAAGAAGGAACAGAGTCTCTCTGAGGATCCTTCAGTCCTTCTACGCAGCAGTGGTGGAAAGCATCTTGTCCGGGAACATTATCATCTGGTTTGGGAATTGCTCTGCCAAGGACAAGAAGGCTCTGCAGAGAGTAGTGCGTTCGGCCGAACGCACTATAGGAACTTCACTCGCCCCCCCTGCAGGAACTATACAACAGGAGGTGCAACTCCAGAGCCAGCAACATTATGGGGGACCCCTTCCACCCCTGCAACGGACTGTTCCAGCTGCTACGGTCAGGCAAACGCCTCCGCTGTCACGCTGCGAAAACGGAGAGGTTGAGACAGAGTTTCTTCCCACAGGCCGTCAGGATTGTAAACTCTAATCTCACCAGGGCATAAATAGTTGTGTCTTGTTTTAATGTAAATACTGGTTCTGTTCTGTTGTGTTGTGTTGTATATAGGAGTAGGATTTGAGTATAGGAGTATAGGATTTGAGTATAGGAGCAGGGAGGTTCTACTGCAGTTGTACAGGGTCTTGGTGAGACCACACCTGGAGTATTGCGTACAGTTTTGGTCTCCAAATCTGAGGAAGGACATTATTGCCATAGAGGGAGTGCAGAGACGGTTCACCAGACTGATTCCTGGGATGTCAGGACTGTCTTATGAAGAAAAAGACTGGATAGACTTGGTTTATACTCTCTAGAATTTAGGAGATTGAGAGGGGATCTTATAGAAACGTACAAAATTCTTAAGGGGTTGGACAGGCTAGATGCAGGAAGATTGTTCCCGATGTTGGGGAAGTCCAGGACAAGGGGTCACAGCTTAAGGATAAGGGGGAAATCCTTTAAAACCGAGATGAGAAGAACTTTTTTCACACAGAGAGTGGTGAATCTCTGGAACTCTCTGCCACAGAGGGTAGTCGAGGCCACAGTTCATTGGCTATATTTAAGAGGGAGTTAGATGTGGCCCTTGTGGCTAAGGGGATCAGAGGGTATGGAGAGAAGGCAGGTACGGGATACTGAGTTGGATGATCAGCCATGATCATATTGAATGGCGGTGCAGGCTCGAAGGGCCGAATGGCCTACTCCTGCACCTAATTTCTATGTTTCTATGTTTCTATGAGAGAAGGCAGGTACAGGATACTGAGTTGGATGATCAGCCATGATCATATTGAATGGCGGTGCAGGCTCGAAGGGCCGAATGGCCTCTACTCCTGCACCTATTGTCTATGTTTCTATGTTGTTTTTGCACAATACCGCAGGCATTGCCACTTCCATTCCACTGCACATCTTGTATGTGTATGTCACAACTAAAGTTGACTTGACTTGACTTGAGCAGCAAAGGAGCCATCAGAGTTACTCTGTGACCCTGGCACTTTCACATTAAGAGCGGCCATTGAGGCATTTAAACCAGCAACTTTAGACTCTTTGTTCGGAGCAGGAGTGATTTGAGATGCTTTGTCCTCAAACCACATGTTAGTAAAAACCAAATGGGCATTTAATCCTGACAGACAGCAGAATTTGACATGAATTTCCCCCCAGAGACGAGGCCGGCAGTTTGGGCCATTTTTTTCCTTTGCATTGAATGACTAACTTGTTCCTTGTTCATTTTATTTTTGTTTCTGATGTCAGTAATGTCCATGTACACAGCAGCCCCTGCCTGTACCAGCCGTAACTCACTACCGTCAGCTGCCTGATTAACAGTTTGACCGGAAAGACATGCATTTAACGTTGAGGTGCATATCCCCTTAGTAAATCGGGCCAACATTGGCCACTACTTACAGCAGATCCGGAAGATCGATAAAGTCAAAAAACACCGCAGTCCCCATATATTTAGTTTAGAGCACAGATAGAGCACAGAAACAGGCCCTTCGGCCCACCGAGTCCGTGCCGACCAGCGATCCCCGCACACTAACACTATCCTACACACACTGGGGGACAATTTACATTTACACCAAGCCAATTAACCTCCAAACCTGCACGTCTTTGCAGTGTGGGAGGAAACCGGAGCTCCCGGAGAAACCCACGTGGGTCTCGGGGAGAACGTGCAAACTCCGTACAGACAGCGCCCCTGTAGTCGGGATCGAACCCGGGTCTCTGGCGCTGTGAGCGCTGTAAAGGGCCTGTCCCACATGGGCACGAGGATTTTGAGACCCCAAATCCTGGGGTGCAGCGGTCGACCGCGCGTCACTGCCTACGCCACCACATCTCACCGCGCGCCATGCGTCGTGATGCGTGAATGATGTCGTGAAAACGCCCTTAAGTGAGACAGGCCCTTAAGGCGGCAACTCTACCGCTGAGCCACCTCGTATTCTTGTATTGTATTGTATTCAAATTTTATTGTCGTTGCCTCACTTTGAGACAACGAAATGAATTTCCCGTACAGCAGTATCGTTAAAAAAAATCACAAGAAAAATAATAAAAATAAATAATAAATAAATATTAAAACATATTAAAAAAATAAAATTGAAATTGAATTAAAAATTTAACAAAAGCACAAACACAAAAAGTCCACGACACAACATAACATAAATGGCACCCAGGTGAGGAAGGCACCATAGTCCAGCCAGCCTCCCCTCCGTGTCCATCCGTAGTCGGGGCCTTCCGAGCACCCGCAGTCGCCGCCCCGGGTGGCCCGATGTTCAGGCCCTCACGCCGGGCTGGTGGAACGCCGACGCCGAACCCCGACGGTGAGCATCTTCCTCCTCAGCGGCCCGGACCCTCTGATCAGCCGCCTCCCGCAGCCGGAGTCTGCAGCTCCCGAGTCCGCAGGCCGA
Source organism: Leucoraja erinaceus (assembly GCF_028641065.1). NCBI lineage: Eukaryota > Metazoa > Chordata > Chondrichthyes > Rajiformes > Rajidae > Leucoraja > Leucoraja erinaceus. The sequence continues at coordinate 281,331 of NC_073384.1, read as the reverse complement.
GCCGGGCAGAGTCACAGTCCATCAGCGCCGCCCGCGTTGGGAGCTCCGCAAACCGCAGCTCCATGATGTTGGTGCAGCAGGTCCAGCACTCCGGGCTCCAGACGGCGACCCCCGGTAAGGCATCGCCAGCCCCGCGATGTTCCAGCGCTGTCCCGCCGCTGCTGGAGCTCCGGTCGATCCCGGCAGGAAAGGCCGCGCCAATCCAGGTAGGTAGGCCGCTGTGGGGGGAGGGGGGGGGGGGGGCGAGGACGCGACTCGAATAATAGTCGCGTCCTCACCAGGAAGCGGCTGAAGTACGGTATCCCCCGCACCGTGCCCTCTTCCCCCACATAAAAACACAAAAAAAACACAAAAAAATACACTTTTAACATAACAAAATAAACAAAAAAACAAAAAGATATCGGGCTGTAGGTGGAGGCTGCTGGCACCAGCGCCACCGGAAGTACAAGTGGTCACAGAGGTGCATTCTGTCTGACAAGCAATCAATACGAATATTGACTTCTCTAAGTTCAAATAACCCCGGCATTCCCTCTCTCTCTATCCCTCCCCCACCCAAGTTGCACCAGCTTCTCGTTCTCACCCAACAAACAGCCAACAACGGCCCGTTTCCTTCATCATCGTTACTGTTTGCATCTTTCATTCATTGTTCTATATCTCTCCACATCACCGTCTATATCTCTCGTTTCCCGTCTCCCAAACCAGCCTGACAAAGGGTCTCGACCCGAAACGTCACCCATTCCTTCTCTCCAGAGATGCTGCCTGTCCCGTTGAGTTACTCCAGGTTTTTGTGTCTATCTTCGATACAAATCTTTCATCCTCCACTGAGACCTAACTATTCTACAGAACGTTTTTCTTTCTATTATTTATTAGGTAAAAGAATACGTGTGTTATGATTGTGTTTATAATTTGTTTGGTTGTTTTGTTGTTTGTCTTTTGCACAAAAGTCCGCGAGCATTGCCACTTTCATTTCACTGCACATCTCGTATGTGTATGTGACAAATAAACTTGACTTGACTTGACTTGACTTGGAGTTCCCCACATGGGTTAATTCCCTCTTGTAACTCACTGATTAATGAGTTTACATAGAATATCTTGGTGCGTTATATTGATGCTGTTGTTAGCCTTTTTAAAATAAACAGCTTAACAGCTGCATTAAATCAGTGTGCAGGGAGATTTTAGTTTAGTTTAGTTTAGTTTAGTTTAGAGATACAGCACGGAAACAGGCCCTTCGGCCCACCGAGTCCGTGCCGACCAGCGATCCCCGCACACTAACACTATCCTACACACACACACTGGGGACAATTTACATTTACACCGAGCCAATTAACCTACAAACCTGCACGTCTTTGGAGCGTGGGAGGAAACCGGAGCAACCCGGAGAAAACCCACGCAGATCACGGGGAGAACGTGCAAACTCCGTACAGACAGCGCCCGTAGTCGGGATCGAACCCGGGTCTCTGGCGCTGTGAGGCAGCAACTCTACCGCTGCCCTTTGTATTTCAATCGAGTGTGCACATGAATTGTGATTGTTTAGGATTCCAACCTTAGCCCAGATGAGCTAGGATGTTTTTTGTTAATTATAATAACTTTTCTGTGAAATATATCTCTTTGTCACCCGCCCTTTAACCCCTCGTGGTTTAAATGTGGCAGTGATGAAGGGTGTGCCGGCTCTGGAGAGGGTCCAGAGGAGGTTTACAAGAATGATCCCAGGGATGAGTGGGTTATCCTATGATGAGCGTTTGTCGGCACTGGGCCTGTACTCGCTGGGGTTTAGAAGGATGAGGGGGAACCTCATTGAAACGTACAAAATAGTGAAAGGCCTGGATAGAGTGGATGTGGAGAGGATGTTTCCACTAGTGGGAGAGTCTAGGACTAGAGGCCACAGCCTCAGAATTAAAGGACGTTCCATTAGGAAGGAGATGAGGAGGAATTTCTTTAGTCAGAGGGTGGTGAATCTGTGGAATTCTTTGCCACAGACGGCTGTGGAGGCCACAAGTCAGTGGATATATTTAAGACAGAGATAGATAGATTGTTGATTAGTGCGGGTGTCAGGGGTTATGGGGAGAAGGCAGGAGAATGGGGTTAGGAGCCATGATTGAATGGCGGAGGAGACTTGATGGGCCGAATGGCCTAATTACACTCCTAGAACCTGTGAACTGAAGAAGTGTCTCGAGCGGTGCTGGCTCGAAGGGCCGAATGGCCTCCTCCTGCACCTATTTTCTATGTTTTCTATGAAACCCCAACCATTCATTCTCTCCAGAGTTGCTGCCTGTCCCGCTGAGTTACTCCAGGTTTTTGATGTCTATCTCTGCATTAAACCAGCATCTGCAGTTCCTACTTACACACTATGAGCTTATGAACTGAGTATAGACATTGGGAGGTCATGTTGCTGTTATAGATGATGTTGGCGAGAACAGAGCAGTGTTCAATTCTGGGTACCACGTTAAAGGAAAAATGTTGTCAAGGTGGAAAGGGTGCAGAGAAGATTTACTGGGACGTTGCCTGAACTCAAGCCCCTGGGCTAAAGAGAGAGGTTGAGTAGGCGAAGACTTAATTCCTTGGAGCGTCAGGAAAAGTCGTTGAGGCAGGGACTATCGCAAAGTTTAAGGAACATTTGCACAGGCTCATGGATAGGACAGGTCTAGAGGGGAAAAGCGAATATGCTGGCAAGTTGGACTAGTGTAGTTACATAGAAACATAGAAATTAGGTGCAGGAGTAGGCCATTCGGCCCTTCGAGCCTGCACCGCCATTCAATATGATCATGGCTGATCATCCAACTCAGTATCCCGTACCTGCCTTCTCTCCATACCCTCTGATCCCCTTAGCCACAAGGGCCACATCTAACTCCCTCTTAAATATAGCCAATGAACTGTGGCCTCGACTACCCTCTGCGGCAGAGAGTTCCAGAGATTCACCACTCTCTGTGTGAGAAAAGTTCTTCTCATCTCGGTTTTAAAGGATTTCCCCCTTATCCTTAAGCTGTGACCCCTTGTCCTGGACTTCCCCAACATCGGGAACAATCTTCCTGCATCTAGCCTGTCCAACCCCTTAAGAATTTTGTAAGTTTCAATAAGATCCCCTCTCAATCTCCTAAATTCTAGAGAGTATAAACCGAGTCTATCCAGTCTTTCTTCATAAGTTGGGGCATGTTGGTCAGCGTGGGCATGTTTTTTCAGTTTAGTTTATTGTCACGTGTATCGAAGTACAGTGAAAAGCTTGTGTTGCGTGCTAACCAGTCAGCGGAAAGACAACACATGATTACAATCGTGCCGTCCACAGTGTACAAATACATGATAAGGGAATAACGTTTAGTGCAAGGTAAAGCCAGCAGAGTCCGATCAAAGATAGTCTGACAGTCACCAAAGAGGTAGATAGTAGTTCAGCACTGCTCTCTGGTTGTGGTAGGATGGTTCAGTTGCCTGATAACAGCCGGGAAGAAACTGTCCCTGAATCTGGAGGTGTGCGTTTTCACACTTCAAGTTCGGCCGAAGGGCTTGTTCACACAATTGAATTTGACAGGGGCTATTTCCATCCATAGAATCAGGCCTAACAATCCTGGCCAGACTCAGGAACAGCTTCTTCCCCTCTGTTATCCGGCTTCTGAACGGCCCTTCCATAAGCTAGGGTGCTGTCCGATTCACCTCTACCCCATTGTGGACATTGGACTTTGTCTGTGGAACTGATGCGCTACAATGCTGAGAACTATATTCTGCACTCTGTATCTCCCCCTTTGCTCCACCTATTGGACTGGAGTTTGACCTGATTGTATTGTATTGACTGTATTGTGTACAGTTTTGGTCTCCAAATCTGAGGAAGGACATTATTGCCATAGAGGGAGTGCAGAGACGGTTCACCAGACTGATTCCTGGGATGTCAGGACTGTCTTATGAAGAAAGACTGGATAGACTTGGTTTATACTCTCTAGAATTTAGGAGATTGAGAGGGGATCTTATAGAAACTTACAAAATTCTTAAGGGGTTGGACAGGCTAGATGCAGGAAGATTGTTCCCGATGTTGGGGAAGTCCAGGACAAGGGGTCACACAGTTTAAGGATAAGGGGGAAATCCTTTAAAACCGAGATGAGAAGAACTTTTTTCACACAGCGAGAGGTGAATCTCTGGAACTCTCTGCCACAGAGGGTAGTCGAGGCCAGTTCATTGGCTATATTTAAGAGGGAGTTAGATGTGGCCCTTGTGGCTAAAGGGATCAGAGGGTATGGAGAGAAGGCAGGTACGGGATACTGAGTTGGATGATCAGCCATGATCACATTGAATGGCGGTGCAGGCTCGAAGGGCCGAATGGCCTCTACTCCTGCACCTAATTTCTATGTTTCTATGTTTCTATGTTTCTATGTTTCTATGTCTATGATTGTATTTATGTGTAGTGTTATCTGATCGGTTTGGACAGCACGCAGAACAAAGCTGTACCTCGCTACAGGTAACAATAATGAACCCAAACATAATGGGAATGGAAGCTGAGATTTACCTGTAAGCTCACCCTGAAAAGATAGCCTGATTATTAACAGGCTGGGCTTGTACACTCTGGAATTTAGAAGGATGAGAGGCTATCTTATTGAAACATATAAGATTATTATAACCCCTGTCCCACGGTGCGAGTTCATTCCAAGAGCTCTCCCGAGTTAAAATAAAATCAAACTCGTGGTAAGCACGGAGAATGTACGTAGCGGGTACGTCGGAGCTCGGGGACGTCTCATAGCGGCTCGTAACGCTAACGGCAGGTACTCGGGAAGACTCGCTAACGGCAGGTAAGCACGGGAAGACTCGTGAAGATTTTTCAACGTGTCGAAAAATGTCCACGAGAGCCCCGAGTATCGACGAGTGGCCATTACCGTAAATCTCCGAGTTCGAATCAGGGCAAACTCGGGGAGAGCTCTTGGAATGAACTCGTACAGTGGGACAAGTGTTTTAGTGTTTGGACACGCTAGAGGCAGTAAACATGTTCCCGATGTCGGGAGAGTCCAGAACCAGGGGCCACACAGTTTAAGAATAAGGGGTAAGCCATTTAGAACGGAGACGAGGAAACACTTTTTCACCCAGAGAGTTGTGAGTCTGTTGAATTCTCTGCCTCAGAGGGCGGTGGAGGCCGGTTCTCTAGATACTTTCAAGAGAGAACTAGAAGATAGGGCTTTTGAAGATAGGGGATATGGGGAGAAGGCAGGAACGGGGTACTGATTGTGGATGATCAGCCATAATCACAGTGAATGTCGGTGCTGGCTTGAGGCACCGAATGGCCTACTCCTGCACCTATTGTTCGAGCAGGAACTGCAGATGCTGGAAAATCGAAGGTAGACAAAAATGCTGGAGAAACTCAGCGGGTGCAGCAGCATCTATGGAGCGAAGGAAATAGGCAACTTTTCGGCACGTTTTTTTTCTAAAATTGGAGGGTTTCCTGGAATCTTCTCTGCTCCGACAACCACTGCAGCAAAGAAACAAAACAAGAAAACTGGAAATATGCAGCGGAAATTTATGATCTAACATTCCTTTAGAGTCCGGCAATTTATCAAATCCCTGCCTCTGGTTCCAATTATGCAGCTTTCGAGAAAATGACCGATTCTAGCAGGTTGATTGGCATCAACAGGGAATAAATAGGTGGGCCTGGGTTTGATGCTGAATCTGATTGTACATAGGAAACATAGAAGATGCTGGCAATCGAAGTAAGGCCATTCGGCCCTTCGAGCCTGCAGCAGCATCTATCGCCATTCAATAGGATCGTTTCGGCACTGATTTTTTTTCCAAACATTAGACCCGTATTCTCTGCTGCTTCTCTGCAGCATACCCCCTGATGCGGCGGAAATTTTGAGCTAACATTCCTTTAGGCCACATCTATCAAATCCCCCTCTGGTTAAATATGCAGCCGAGAAAATGACCGATTCTACAGGTTGATTGCCTCAACACTAGGTGGGTCCTTCTGATGGCAGAGAATTCATAGGTGCAGGAGAAGGCAGATTCACCATTCTCTCTGTGTCAAAACTGTCCCTTTCTCTCCATCTCGATCCCTTTAAAAGAATTAACCCCCTTATCCTTAAACTGTGGCCCCTTGTCCTGGACTTCCCCCACATCGGGAACACTCTTCCTGCATCTAGCCTAAAGGTTTCCCCCCCTTAAGAGTTTTGTCCTGGACTTCCCCAAGTTTCAATAAGTTCCCCCCTAAGAATCTTCTAAATCTCAATCTTCCAGCTAGCGAGTACAAGCCGAGTCTATCCAGTCTTTCTTCATATGAAAGTCCTGACATCCCAGGAATCAGTCTGGTGAACCTTCTCTGCACTCCCTCTATGGCAATAATGTCCTTCCTCAGATTTGGAGACCAAAACTGTACGCAATACTCCAGGTGTGGTCCCCAAGACCAAGACCCTGTACAACTGCAGTAGAACCTCCCTGCTCCTATACTCAAATCCTTTTGCTATGAACAGTAGGTGTAAGTGTACGTTTCTATAAGACCCCCCCTCAATCTTCTAGATTCTAGCGAGTACAAGCCGAGTCTATCCAGTCTTCCAGTTAGCCCGTTATTGTGTGTGAGGCTGGAGAACATTTTTTTTTGTTTGTTTCGAAACAGTAACCTGGATTTGAACCAAGGTTTTTCAGGATGCCCGCCAGCCCAGACCTGCCTTGCCGTTCATTGTACGATCGCTTGCCTCCCAGCCGCTGCAGTAGACGGGTGATAAATCGCCCCCTTCCCCCTGTTTTATGGATGAAGAATTCCAGCCTCGGTGGAGACTGACTGTTTCTCCACCTCCTTCTCCCATTTGTACCGTCTTCATCTGGATCTGATTAGATCTGAGCTTGCCTGGGCTTGAACCGAGAGAGAACAGGTCAAAGGAGAAGAGAGGGGTCGAGAGAGAGAGATGGGGGGGGGAGGGGGATGGGGTCTCCAACAAGCAACAAGGTGCAGTACACCGGCTGAGATAGAGAGTCCTCCAGTATACACACATCAGCAGAAGCCAATTACCAAAGCAAGCAACAAGGTGAGAATTCTTCATCGATAAAGCAAGCAGTTATACATCTCCTCATCCCCTCTGCATCCTGAATTAGCTGTTTCAAGGGCAGAATTCCCTGATCCCAGATTCCACACATCTACATTATCGACAAGGGGCCAAGTGTTACCCTCTGTAAAAGTTCCACACAGGCCATTAAAAATCCCCGCTCTGTGCAACAAAGCAGACCGTTTTACAGACTTACAAAAGGGCCAGCAAGGTTTAAACAGCTTTTAAGAGGAACATACTGGTGTACGTTAGAGAGAGAGAGAGAGAGAATTTGTATTTTTTTATTTTCTCCCGTGCTTTGGGGGTGATGAGGGGGTGGGACCTTGCGCTGTTTCCCATGGACATCAGAGTGAGACACACAAATAAATCAACAGCCGTTCAAAGAATAACTCTGCCCCGGCAGACACCTGTCTCATTCCCTCAGCTTGCTCCCTGGGCAGTAACATGACTAGTGTGTGGGAAGGAACTGCAGATGCTGGTTTAAACCGAAACGTCACCCATTCCTTCTCTCCAGAGATGCTGCTGCCTGTCAGGCTGAGTTACTCCAGCTTTTTGTCTTTCTCTCTTTGTTTCAAACCAGCATCTGCAGTTCCTTCAAAAGTGATAGGAGCAGGATAAGGCCATTCGGCCCATTCCGCCATTCAATCATAGAAACATAGAAACATAGAAATTAGGTGCAGGAGTAGGCCATTCGGCCCTTCGAGCCTGCACCGCCATTCAATATGATCATGGCTGATCATCCAACTCATCCAACTGTACAAGCCCAGCCGATTAATAATCAGGCTATTTTTTCAGGGTGAGCTTACAGGTAAATCTCATCTTCCATTCCCATTATGTTTGGGTTCATTATTGCCACCTGTAGCGAGGTACAGTGAACAGCTTTGTTCTGCGTGCTGTCCAAACCGATCAGATAACACTGCACATAAACACAATCATAGAAACATAGAAATTAGGTGCAGGAGGAGGCCATTCGGCCCTTCGAGCCTGCACCGCCATTCAATATGATCATGGCTGATCATCCAACTCAGTATCCCGTACCTGCCTTCTCTCCATACCCTCTGATCCCCTTAGCCACAAGGGCCACATCTAACTCCCTCTTAAATATAACCAATGAACTGTGGCCTCAACTACCCTCTGTGGCAGAGAGTTCCAGAGATTCACCACTCTCTGTGTGAAAAAAGTTCTTCTCATCTCGGTTTTAAAGGATTTCCCCCTTATCCTTAAGCTGTGACCCCTTGTCCTGGACTTCCCCAACATCGGGAACAATCTTCCTGCATCTAGCCTGTCCAACCCCACTCATGGCTGATCTATCTCTCCCTCCTAACCCCATTCTCCTGCCTTCTCCCCATAACCCCTGACACCCGCACTAATCAAGAATCTATCTATCTCTGCCTTAAAAATATCCACTGACTTGTGGCCTCCAAAGCCGTCTGTGGCAAAGAATCCCACAGATTCACCACCCTCTGACTAAAGACATTTCTCCTCATCTCTTTCCTAAAGGTACGTCCTTTTATTCTGAGGCTGTGACCTCTGGTCCTAGATTCTCTACATCCACTCTATCCAAGCCTTTCACTATTCGGGAAGTTTCAATGAGGTGACCCCTCAACTTTCTAAACTCCAGCGAGTACAGGCCCAGTGCCGTCAAACACTTATCATAGGTTAATAATGTGAGGTTATCCATTTTGGTGGCAAAAACAGGAAAGCAGACTATTATCTAAATGGTGGCCGATTGGGAAAGGGGGAGATGCAGTGAGACCTGGGTGTCATGGTACACCAGTCATTGAAGGTAGGCATGCAGGTGCAGCAGGCAGTAAAGAAAGCGAATGGTATGTTGGCTTTCATAGCAAAATGATTTGAGTATAGGAGCAGGGATGTTCTACTGCAGTTGTACAGGGTCTTGGTGAGACCACACCTGGAGTATTGTGTACAGTTTTGGTCTCCAAATCTGAGGAAGGACATTATTGCCATAGAGGGAGTTCAGAGACGGTTCACCAGACTGATTCCTGGGATGTCAGAACTGTCTTATGAAGAAAGACTGGATAGACTTGGTTTATACTCTCTAGAATTTAGGAGATTGAGAGGGGATCTTATAGAAACTTACAAAATTCTTAAGGGGTTGGACAGGCTAGATGCAGGAAGATTGCTCCCGATGTTGGGGAAGTCCAGAACAAGGGGTCACAGCTTAAGGATAAGGGGGAAATCCTTTAAAACCGAGATGAGGAAAACTTTTTTCACACAGAGAGTGGTGAATCTCTGGAACTCTCTGCCACAGAGGGTAGTTGAGGCCAGTTCATTGGCTATATTTAAGAGGGAGTTAGTTGTGGCCCTTGTGGTTAAAGGGATCAGAGGGTATGGAGAGAAGGCAGGTACGGGATACTGAGTTGGATGATC